>NW_025958024.1:0-31148 GCF_023159225.1 Perognathus longimembris pacificus | reverse complement strand
CCTTCTCTCCACATTTATGTGTTTGTTTGTTTGTCTATCTAATCTTTTGGGTTTTTATTTCTAATGAGGTCGACCAGTTGTCTATTTATTATTTTTTTTACTACGCATCAAGCTGCGCTGGTTGTCTTTGATCCTGTGTGCACGCGCACTCTCGCCTTTTCCACTTATTTTTATTTTTGATTTATTTTGATTTATTTTCTCAATTTAAAAAAAAATACGCATCGTGCTGTGCTGTTTGTGTTTGCTTGAGTGCTTTCGCGCGCTCTCGCTTTGTGCACTTTACAATTTTTTGTCATTATTTACCTATTCCTGAGAGTTTATCTTAATTTTATTTGTTTATTTAAATGAAGTCGACCAGTTGCCTGCCCTTCCTTCCATTATCCGTCACCGAGACAAACTGAACAAAGTTCTGAGGTCGACCTTGTAAAGATAAGGATTCAGGTCTGTCTGCTGTTTACCTTTGCTCCTGCGCGCACTGCCCTTCTCTCCACATTTATGTGTTTGTTTGTTTGTCTATCCAATCTTTTGGGTTTTTATTTCTAATGAGGTCGACCAGTTGTCTATTTATTATTTTTTTTACTACGCATCAAGCTGCGCTGCTTGTCTTTGCTCCTGTGTGCTCGCGCACTCTCGCCTTTTCCACTTATTTTTATTTTTGATTTATTTTTGATTTATTTTGTCAATTTTTTTAAAAAAATACGCATCGTGCTGTGCTGTTTGTGTTTGCTTGAGTGCATTTGCGCGCTCTCGCTTTCTCCACTTTACAATTTTTTTGTTATTATTTATCTATTCCTGAGAGTTTATCTTATTTTTTATTTGTTTATTTAAATGAAGTCGACCAGTTGCCTGCCCTTCCTTCCATTATCCGTCACCGAGTCAACCTGAACAAAGTTCTGAGGTCGACCTTGTAAAGATAAGGATTCAGGTCTGTCTTCTGTTTACATTTGCTCCTGCGCTCACTGCCCTTCTCTCCACATTTATGTGTTTGTTTGTTTGTCTATCTAATCTTTTGGGTTTTTATTTCTAATGAGGTCGACCAGTTGTCTATTTATTATTTTTTTTACTACGCATCAAGCTGGGCTGCTTGTCTTTGCTCCTGTGTGTTCGCGCACTTCACCTTTTCCACTTATTTTTATTTTTGATTTATTTGTCAATTTTTTAAAAAAATACGCATCCTGCTGTGCTGTTTTTGTTTGCTTGAGTTCATTTGTGCGCTCTCGCTTTCTCCACTTTACAATTTTTTTGTTATTATTTATCTATTCCTGAAAGTTTATATTATTTTTTATTTGTTTATTTAAATGAAGTCGACCAGTTGCCTGCCCTTCCTTCCATTATCCGTCACCGAGAAAAACTGAACAAAGTTCTGAGGTCGACCTTGTAAAGATAAGGATTCAGGTCTGTCTGCTGTTTACCTTTGCTCCTGCGCGCACTGCCCTTCTCTCCACATTTATGTGTTTGTTGGTTTGTCTATCTAATCTTTTGGGTTTTTATTTCTAATGAGGTCGACCAGTTGTCTATTTATTATTTTTTTTACTACGCATCAAGCTGCGCTGCTTGTCTTTTCTCCTGTGTGCTTGCGCACTCTCGCTTTTTCCACTTATTTTTATTTTTGATTTATTTTTTATTTATTTTGTCAATTTAAAAAATAATACGCATCATGCTGTGCTGTTTGTGTTTGCTTGAGTGCATTCGCGCGCTCTCGCTTTCTCCACTTTACAATTTTTTTGTTATTATTTATCTATTCCTGAGAGTTTATCTTATTTTTTTTGTTTATTTAAATGAAGTCGACCAGTTGCCTGCCCTTCCTTCCATTATCCGTCACCGAGACAAACTGAACAAAGTTCTGAGGTCGACCTTGTAAAGATAAGGATTCAGGTCTGTCTGAAGTTTACCTTTGCTCCTGCGCGCACTGCCCTTCTCTCCACATTTATGTGTTTGTTTGTTTGTCTATCTAATCTTTTGGGGTTTTTATTTCTAATGAGGTCGACCAGTTGTCTATTTATTATTTTTTTTACTACGCATCAAGCTGCGCTGCTTGTCTTTGCTCCTGTGTGCTCGCGCACTCTCGCCTTTTCCACTTATTTTTATTTTTTATTTATTTTGTCAATTTAAAAAAAATACGCATCGTTCTGTCCTATTTTGTTTGCTTGAGTGCATTCGCGCGCTCTTGCTCTCTCCACTTTACAATTTTTTTGTTATTATTTATCTATTCCTGAGAGTTTATCTTATTTTTTATTTGTTTATTTAAATGAAGTCGACCAGTTGCCTGCCCTTCCTTCCATTATCCGTCACCGAGACAAACTGAACAAAGTTCTGAGGTCGACCTTGTAAAGATAAGGATTCAGGTCTGTCTGCTGTTTACCTTTGCTCCTGCGCGCACTGCCCTTCTCTCCACATTTATGTGTTTGTTTGTTTGTCTATCTAATCTTTTGGGTTTTTATTTCTAATGAGGTCGACCAGTTGTCTATTTATTATTTTTTTTACTACGCATCAAGCTGCGCTGCTTGTCTTTGCTCCTGTGTGCTCGCGCACTCTCGCCTTTTCCACTTATTTTTATTTTGATTTATTTTTGATTTATTTTGTCAATTTTAAAAAAAAAATACGCATCGTTCTGTGCTGTTTGTGTTTGCTTGAGTGCATTCGCGCGCTCTTGCTCTCTCCACTTTACAATTTTTTTGTTATTATTTATCTATTCCTGAGAGTTTATCTTATTTTTTATTTGTTTATTTAAATGAAGTCGACCAGTTGCCTGCCCTTCCTTCCATTATCCGTCACCGAGACAAACTGAACAAAGTTCTGAGGTCGACCTTGTAAAGATAAGGATTCAGGTCTGTCTGCTGTTTACCTTTGCTCCTGCGCGCACTGCCCTTCTCTCCACATTTATGTGCTTGTTTGTTTGTCTATCTAATCTTTTGGGTTTTTATTTCTAATGAGGTCGACCAGTTGTCTATTTATTATTTTTTTTACTACGCATCAAGCTGCGCTGCTTGTATTTGCTCCTGTGTGCTCGCGCACTCTCGCCTTTTCCACTTATTTTTATTTTTGATTTATTTTGTCAATTTAAAAAAAAATACGCATCGTGCTGTGCTGTTTGTGTTTGCTTGAGTGCATTCGCGCGCTCTCGCTTTCTCCACTTTACAATTTTTTTGTTATTATTTATCTATTCCTGAGAGTTTATCTTATATTTTATTTGTTTATTTAAATGAAGTCGACCAGTTGCCTGCCCTTCCTTCCATTATCCGTCACCGAGACAAACTGAACAAAGTTCTGAGGTCGACCATGTAAAGATAAGGATTCAGGTCTGTCTGCTGTTTACCTTTGCTTCTGCGCGCACTGCCCTTCTCTCCACATTTATGTGTTTGTTTGTTTGTCTATCTAATCTTTTGGGTCTTTATTTCTAATGAGGTCAACCAGTTGTCTATTTATTATTTTTTTTACTACGCATCAAGCTGCGCTGCTTGTCTTTGCTCCTGTGTGCTCGCGCACTCTCGCCTTTTCCACTTATTTTTATTTTTGATTTATTTTTGATTTATTTTGTCAATTTTAAAACAAATACGCATCGTTCTGTGCTGTTTGTGTTTGCTTGAGTGCATTCGCGCGCTCTCGCTCTCTCCACTTTACAATTTTTTTGTTATTATTTATCTATTCCTGAGAGTTTATCTTATTTTTTATTTGTTTATTTAAATGAAGTCGACCAGTTGCCTGCCCTTCCTTCCATTATCCGTCACCGAGACAAACTGAACAAAGTTCTGAGGTCGACCTTGTAAAGATAAGGATTCAGGTCTGTCTGCTGTTTACCTTTGCTCCTGCGCGCACTGCCCTTCTCTCCACATTTATGTGTTTGTTTGTTTGTCTATCTAATCTTTTGGGTTTTTATTTCTAATGAGGTCGACCAGTTGTCTATTTATTATTTTTTTTACTACGCATCAAGCTGCGCTGCTTGTCTTTGCTCCTGTGTGCTCGCGCACTCTCGCCTTTTCCACTTATTTTTATTTTTGATTTATTTTGTCAATTTAAAAAAATACGCATCGTGCTGTGCTGTTTGTGTTTGCTTGAGTGCATTCGCGCGCTCTCGCTTTCTCCACTTTACAATTTTTTTGTTATTATTTATCTATTCCTGAGAGTTTATCTTATTTTTTATTTGTTTATTTAAATGAAGTCGACCAGTTGCCTGCCCTTCCTTCCATTATCCGTCACCGAGACAAACTGAACAAAGTTCTGAGGTCGACCTTGTAAAGATAAGGATTCAGGTCTGTCTGCTCTTTACCTTTGCTCCTGCGCGCACTGCCCTTCTCTCCACATTTATGTGTTTGTTTGTTTGTCTATCTAATCTTTTGGGTTTTTATTTCTAATGAGGTCGACCAGTTGTCTATTTATTATTTTTTTTACTACGCATCAAGCTGCGCTGCTTGTCTTTGCTCCTGTGTGCTCGCGCACTCTCGCCTTTTCCACTTATTTTTATTTTTGATTTATTTTTGATTTATTTTGTCAATTTAAAAAAAAATACGCATCGTGCTGTGCTGTTTGTGTTTGCTTGAGTGCATTCGCGCGCTCTCGCTTTCTCCACTTTACAATGTTTTTGTTATTATTTATCTATTCCTGAGAGTTTATCTTATTTTTTATTTGTTTATTTAAATGAAGTCGACCAGTTGCCTTCCCTTCCTTCCATTATCCGTCACCGAGACAAACTGAACAAAGTTCTGAGGTCGACCTTGTAAAGATAAGGATTCAGGTCTGTCTGCTGTTTACCTTTGCTCCTACGCGCACTGCCCTTCTCTCCACATTTATGTGTTTGTTTGTTTGTCTATCTAATCTTTTGGGTTTTTATTTCTAATGAGGTCGACCAGTTGTCTATTTATTATTTTTTTTACTACGCATCAAGCTGCGCTGCTTGTCTTTGCTCCTGTGTGCTCGCGCACTCTCGCCTTTTCCACTTATTTTTATTTTTGATTTATTTTGTCAATTTAAAAAAAAATACGCATCGTGCTGTGCTGTTTGTGTTTGCTTCAGTGCATTCGCGCGCTCTCGCTTTCTCCACTTTACAATTTTTTTGTTATTATTTATCTATTCCTGAGAGTTTATCTTATTTTTTATTTGTTTATTTAAATGAAGTCGACCAGTTGCCTGCCCTTCCTTCCATTATCCGTCACCGAGACAAACTGAACAAAGTTCTGAGGTCGACCTTGTAAAGATAAGGATTCAGGTCTGTCTGCTGTTTACCTTTGCTTCTGCGCGCACTGCCCTTCTCTCCACATTTATGTGTTTGTTTGTTTGTCTATCTAATCTTTTGGGTCTTTATTTCTAATGAGGTCAACCAGTTGTCTATTTATTATTTTTTTTACTACGCATCAAGCTGCGCTGCTTGTCTTTGCTCCTGTGTGCTCGCGCACTCTCGCCTTTTCCACTTATTTTTATTTTTGATTTATTTTTGATTTATTTTGTCAATTTTAAAACAAATACGCATCGTTCTGTGCTGTTTGTGTTTGCTTGAGTGCATTCGCGCGCTCTCGCTCTCTCCACTTTACAATTTTTTTGTTATTATTTATCTATTCCTGAGAGTTTATCTTATTTTTTATTTGTTTATTTAAATGAAGTCGACCAGTTGCCTGCCCTTCCTTCCATTATCCGTCACCGAGACAAACTGAACAAAGTTCTGAGGTCGACCTTGTAAAGATAAGGATTCAGGTCTGTCTGCTGTTTACCTTTGCTCCTACGCGCACTGCCCTTCTCTCCACATTTATGTGTTTGTTTGTTTGTCTATCTAATCTTTTGGGTTTTTATTTCTAATGAGGTCAACCAGTTGTCTATTTATTATTTTTTTTACTACGCATCAAGCTGCGGTGCTTGTCTTTGCTCCTGTGTGCTCGCGCACTCTCGCCTTTTCCACTTATTTTTATTTTTGATTTATTTTGTCAATTTAAAAAAAAATACGCATCGTGCTGTGCTGTTTGTGTTTGCTTCAGTGCATTCGCGCGCTCTCGCTTTCTCCACTTTACAATTTTTTTGTTATTATTTATCTATTCCTGAGAGTTTATCTTATTTTTTATTTGTTTATTTAAATGAAGTCGACCAGTTGCCTGCCCTTCCTTCCATTATCCGTCACCGAGACAAACTGAACAAAGTTCTGAGGTCGACCTTGTAAAGATAAGGATTCAGGTCTGTCTGCTGTTTACCTTTGCTTCTGCGCGCACTGCCCTTCTCTCCACATTTATGTGTTTGTTTCTTTGTCTATCTAATCTTTTGGGTCTTTATTTCTAATGAGGTCAACCAGTTGTCTATTTATTATTTTTTTTACTACGCATCAAGCTGCGCTGCTTGTCTTTGCTCCTGTGTGCTCGCGCACTCTCGCCTTTTCCACTTATTTTTATTTTTGATTTATTTTTGATTTATTTTGTCAATTTTAAAACAAATACGCATCGTTCTGTGCTGTTTGTGTTTGCTTGAGTGCATTCGCGCGCTCTCGCTCTCTCCACTTTACAATTTTTTTGTTATTATTTATCTATTCCTGAGAGTTTATCTTATTTTTTATTTGTTTATTTAAATGAAGTCGACCAGTTGCCTGCCCTTCCTTCCATTATCCGTCACCGAGACAAACTGAACAAAGTTCTGAGGTCGACCTTGTAAAGATAAGGATTCAGGTCTGTCTGCTGTTTACCTTTGCTCCTGCGCGCACTGCCCTTCTCTCCACATTTATGTGTTTGTTTGTTTGTCTATCTAATCCTTTGGGTGTTTATTTCTAATGAGGTCGACCAGTTGTCTATTTATTATTTTTTTTACTACGCATCAAGCTGCGCTGCTTGTCTTTGCTCCTGTGTGCTCGCGCACTCTCGCCTTTTCCACTTATTTTTATTTTTGATTTATTTTGTCAATTTAAAAAAAATACGCATCGTGCTGTGCTGTTTGTGTTTGCTTGAGTGCATTCGCGCGCTCTCGCTTTCTCCACTTTACAATTTTTTTGTTATTATTTATCTATTCCTGAGAGTTTATCTTATTTTTTATTTGTTTATTTAAATGAAGTCGACCAGTTGCCTGCCCTTCCTTCCATTATCCGTCACCGAGACAAACTGAACAAAGTTCTGAGGTCGACCTTGTAAAGATAAGGATTCAGGTCTGTCTGCTGTTTACCTTTGCTCCTGCGCGCACTGCCCTTCTCTCCACATTTATGTGTTTGTTTGTTTGTCTATCTAATCTTTTGGGTTTTTATTTCTAATGAGGTCGACCAGTTGTCTATTTATTATTTTTTTTACTACGCATCAAGCTGCGCTGCTTGTCTTTGCTCCTGTGTGCTCGCGCACTCTCGCCTTTTCCACTTATTTTTATTTTTGATTTATTTTTGATTTATTTTGTCAATTTAAAAAAAATACGCATCGTGCTGTGCTGTTTGTGTTTGCTTGAGTGCATTCGCGCGCTCTCGCTTTCTCCACTTTACAATTTTTTGTTATTATTTATCTATTCCTGAGAGTTTATCTTATTTTTTATTTGTTTATTTAAATGAAGTCGACCAGTTGCCTGCCCTTCCTTCCATTATCCGTCACCGAGACAAACTGAACAAAGTTCTGAGGTCGACCTTGTAAAGATAAGGATTCAGGTCTGTCTGCTGTTTACCTTTGCTCCTGCGCGCACTGCCCTTCTCTCCACATTTATGTGTTTGTTTGTTTGTCTATCTAATCTTTTGGGTTTTTATTTCTAATGAGGTCGACCAGTTGTCTATTTATTATTTTTTTTACTACGCATCAAGCTGCGCTGCTTGTCTTTGCTCCTGTGTGCTCGCGCACTCTCGCCTTTTCCACTTATTTTTATTTTTGATTTATTTTGATTTATTTTGTCAATTTAAAAAAAAATACGCATCGTGCTGTGCTGTTTGTGTTTGCTTGAGTGCATTCGCGCGCTCTCGCTTTCTCCACTTTACAATTTTTTTGTTATTATTTATCTATTCCTGAGAGTTTATCTTATTTTTTATTTGTTTATTTAAATGAAGTCGACCAGTTGCCTGCCCTTCCTTCCATTATCCGTCACCGAGACAAACTGAACAAAGTTCTGAGGTCGACCTTGTAAAGATAAGGATTCAGGTCTGTCTGCTGTTTACCTTTGCTCCTGCGCGCACTGCCCTTCTCTCCACATTTATGTGTTTGTTTGTTTGTCTATCTAATCTTTTGGGTTTTTATTTCTAATGAGGTCAACCAGTTGTCTATTTATTATTTTTTTTACTACGCATCAAGCTGCGCTGCTTGTCTTTGCTCCTGTGTGCTCGCGCACTCTCGCCTTTTCCACTTATTTTTATTTTTGATTTATTTTTGATTTATTTTGTCAATTTAAAAAAAAATACGCATCGTGCTGTGCTGTTTGTGTTTGCTTGAGTGCATTCGCGCGCTCTCGCTTCTCCACTTTACAATTTTTTTGTTATTATTTATCTATTCCTGAGAATTTATCTTATTTTTTATTTGTTTATTTAAATGAAGTCGACCAGTTGCCTGCCCTTCCTTCCATTATCCGTCACCGAGACAAACTGAACAAAGTTCTGAGGTCGACCTTGTAAAGATAAGGATTCAGGTCTGTCTGCTGTTTACCTTTGCTCCTGCGCGCACTGCCCTTCTCTCCACATTTATGTGTTTGTTTGTTTGTCTATCTAATCTTTTGGGTTTTTATTTCTAATGAGGTCGACCAGTTGTCTATTTATTATTTTTTTTACTACGCATCAAGCTGCGCTGCTTGTCTTTGCTCCTGTGTGCTCGCGCACTCTCGCCTTTTCCACTTATTTTTATTTTTGATTTATTTTGTCAATTTAAAAAAAATACGCATCGTGCTGTGCTGTTTGTGTTTGCTTGAGTGCATTCGCGCGCTCTCGCTTTCTCCACTTTACAATTTTTTTGTTATTATTTATCTATTCCTGAGAGTTTATCTTATTTTTTATTTGTTTATTTAAATGAAGTCGACCAGTTGCCTGCCCTTCCTTCCATTATCCGTCACCGAGACAAACTGAACAAAGTTCTGAGGTCGACCTTGTAAAGATAAGGATTCAGGTCTGTCTGCTGTTTACCTTTGCTCCTGCGCGCACTGCCCTTCTCTCCACATTTATGTGTTTGTTTGTTTGTCTATCTAATCTTTTGGGTTTTTATTTCTAATGAGGTCGACCAGTTGTCTATTTATTATTTTTTTTACTACGCATCAAGCTGCGCTGCTTGTCTTTGCTCCTGTGTGCTCGCGCACTCTCGCCTTTTCCACTTATTTTTATTTTTGATTTATTTTGTCAATTTAAAAAAAATACGCATCGTGCTGTGCTGTTTGTGTTTGCTTGAGTGCATTCGCGCGCTCTCGCTTTCTCCACTTTACAATTTTTTTGTTATTATTTATCTATTCCTGAGAGTTTATCTTATTTTTTATTTGTTTATTTAAATGAAGTCGACCAGTTGCCTGCCCTTCCTTCCATTATCCGTCACCGAGACAAACTGAACAAAGTTCTGAGGTCGACCTTGTAAAGATAAGGATTCAGGTCTGTCTGCTGTTTACCTTTGCTCCTGCGCGCACTGCCCTTCTCTCCACATTTATGTGTTTGTTTGTTTGTCTATCTAATCTTTTGGGTTTTTATTTCTAATGAGGTCGACCAGTTGTCTATTTATTATTTTTTTTACTACGCATCAAGCTGCGCTGCTTGTCTTTGCTCCTGTGTGCTCGCGCACTCTCGCCTTTTCCACTTATTTTTATTTTTGATTTATTTTGTCAATTTAAAAAAAAATACGCATCGTGCTGTGCTGTTTGTGTTTGCTTGAGTGCATTCGCGCGCTCTCGCTTTCTCCACTTTACAATTTTTTTGTTATTATTTATCTATTCCTGAGAGTTTATCTTATTTTTTATTTGTTTATTTAAATGAAGTCGACCAGTTGCCTGCCCTTCCTTCCATTATCCGTCACCGAGACAAACTGAACAAAGTTCTGAGGTCGACCTTGTAAAGATAAGGATTCAGGTCTGTCTGCTGTTTACCTTTGCTCCTGCGCGCACTGCCCTTCTCTCCACATTTATGTGTTTGTTTGTTTGTCTATCTAATCTTTTGGGTTTTTATTTCTAATGAGGTCGACCAGTTGTCTATTTATTATTTTTTTTACTACGCATCAAGCTGCGCTGCTTGTCTTTGCTCCTGTGTGCTCGCGCACTCTCGCCTTTTCCACTTATTTTTATTTTTGATTTATTTTGATTTATTTTGTCAATTTAAAAAAAATACGCATCGTGCTGTGCTGTTTGTGTTTGCTTGAGTGCATTCGCGCGCTCTCGCTTTCTCCACTTTACAATTTTTTTGTTATTATTTATCTATTCCTGAGAGTTTATCTTATTTTTTATTTGTTTATTTAAATGAAGTCGACCAGTTGCCTGCCCTTCCTTCCATTATCCGTCACCGAGACAAACTGAACAAAGTTCTGAGGTCGACCTTGTAAAGATAAGGATTCAGGTCTGTCTGCTGTTTACCTTTGCTCCTGCGCGCACTGCCCTTCTCTCCACATTTATGTGTTTGTTTGTTTGTCTATCTAATCTTTTGGGTTTTTATTTCTAATGAGGTCGACCAGTTGTCTATTTATTATTTTTTTTACTACGCATCAAGCTGCGCTGCTTGTCTTTGCTCCTGTGTGCTCGCGCACTCTCGCCTTTTCCACTTATTTTTATTTTTGATTTATTTTTGATTTATTTTGTCAATTTAAAAAAAATACGCATCGTGCTGTGCTGTTTGTGTTTGCTTGAGTGCATTCGCGCGCTCTCGCTTCTCCACTTTACAATTTTTTTGTTATTATTTATCTATTCCTGAGAGTTTATCTTATTTTTTATTTGTTTATTTAAATGAAGTCGACCAGTTGCCTGCCCTTCCTTCCATTATCCGTCACCGAGACAAACTGAACAAAGTTCTGAGGTCGACCTTGTAAAGATAAGGATTCAGGTCTGTCTGCTGTTTACCTTTGCTCCTGCGCGCACTGCCCTTCTCTCCACATTTATGTGTTTGTTTGTTTGTCTATCTAATCTTTTGGGTTTTTATTTCTAATGAGGTCGACCAGTTGTCTATTTATTATTTTTTTTACTACGCATCAAGCTGCGCTGCTTGTCTTTGCTCCTGTGTGCTCGCGCACTCTCGCCTTTTCCACTTATTTTTATTTTTGATTTATTTTGATTTATTTTGTCAATTTAAAAAAAAATACGCATCGTGCTGTGCTGTTTGTGTTTGCTTGAGTGCATTCGCGCGCTCTCGCTTTCTCCACTTTACAATTTTTTTGTTATTATTTATCTATTCCTGAGAGTTTATCTTATTTTTTATTTGTTTATTTAAATGAAGTCGACCAGTTGCCTGCCCTTCCTTCCATTATCCGTCACCGAGACAAACTGAACAAAGTTCTGAGGTCGACCTTGTAAAGATAAGGATTCAGGTCTGTCTGCTGTTTACCTTTGCTCCTGCGCGCACTGCCCTTCTCTCCACATTTATGTGTTTGTTTGTTTGTCTATCTAATCTTTTGGGTTTTTATTTCTAATGAGGTCGACCAGTTGTCTATTTATTATTTTTTTTACTACGCATCAAGCTGCGCTGCTTGTCTTTGCTCCTGTGTGCTCGCGCACTCTCGCCTTTTCCACTTATTTTTATTTTTGATTTATTTTGATTTATTTTGTCAATTTAAAAAAATACGCATCGTGCTGTGCTGTTTGTGTTTGCTTGAGTGCATTCGCGCGCTCTCGCTTTCTCCACTTTACAATTTTTTTGTTATTATTTATCTATTCCTGAGAGTTTATCTTATTTTTTATTTGTTTATTTAAATGAAGTCGACCAGTTGCCTGCCCTTCCTTCCATTATCCGTCACCGAGACAAACTGAACAAAGTTCTGAGGTCGACCTTGTAAAGATAAGGATTCAGGTCTGTCTGCTGTTTACCTTTGCTCCTGCGCGCACTGCCCTTCTCTCCACATTTATGTGTTTGTTTGTTTGTCTATCTAATCTTTTGGGTTTTTATTTCTAATGAGGTCGACCAGTTGTCTATTTATTATTTTTTTTACTACGCATCAAGCTGCGCTGCTTGTCTTTGCTCCTGTGTGCTCGCGCACTCTCGCCTTTTCCACTTATTTTTATTTTTGATTTATTTTGATTTATTTTGTCAATTTAAAAAAAATACGCATCGTGCTGTGCTGTTTGTGTTTGCTTGAGTGCATTCGCGCGCTCTCGCTTTCTCCACTTTACAATTTTTTTGTTATTATTTATCTATTCCTGAGAGTTTATCTTATTTTTTATTTGTTTATTTAAATGAAGTCGACCAGTTGCCTGCCCTTCCTTCCATTATCCGTCACCGAGACAAACTGAACAAAGTTCTGAGGTCGACCTTGTAAAGATAAGGATTCAGGTCTGTCTGCTGTTTACCTTTGCTCCTGCGCGCACTGCCCTTCTCTCCACATTTATGTGTTTGTTTGTTTGTCTATCTAATCTTTTGGGTTTTTATTTCTAATGAGGTCGACCAGTTGTCTATTTATTATTTTTTTTACTACGCATCAAGCTGCGCTGCTTGTCTTTGCTCCTGTGTGCTCGCGCACTCTCGCCTTTTCCACTTATTTTTATTTTTGATTTATTTTGATTTATTTTGTCAATTAAAAAAAAATACGCATCGTGCTGTGCTGTTTGTGTTTGCTTGAGTGCATTCGCGCGCTCTCGCTTTCTCCACTTTACAATTTTTTTGTTATTATTTATCTATTCCTGAGAGTTTATCTTATTTTTTATTTGTTTATTTAAATGAAGTCGACCAGTTGCCTGCCCTTCCTTCCATTATCCGTCACCGAGACAAACTGAACAAAGTTCTGAGGTCGACCTTGTAAAGATAAGGATTCAGGTCTGTCTGCTGTTTACCTTTGCTCCTGCGCGCACTGCCCTTCTCTCCACATTTATGTGTTTGTTTGTTTGTCTATCTAATCTTTTGGGTTTTTATTTCTAATGAGGTCGACCAGTTGTCTATTTATTATTTTTTTTACTACGCATCAAGCTGCGCTGCTTGTCTTTGCTCCTGTGTGCTCGCGCACTCTCGCCTTTTCCACTTATTTTTATTTTTGATTTATTATGTCAATTTAAAAAAAAATACGCATCGTGCTGTGCTGTTTGTGTTTGCTTGAGTGCATTCGCGCGCTCTCGCTTTCTCCACTTTACAATTTTTTTGTTATTATTTATCTATTCCTGAGAGTTTATCTTATTTTTTATTTGTTTATTTAAATGAAGTCGACCAGTTGCCTGCCCTTCCTTCCATTATCCGTCACCGAGACAAACTGAACAAAGTTCTGAGGTCGACCTTGTAAAGATAAGGATTCAGGTCTGTCTGCTGTTTACCTTTGCTCCTGCGCGCACTGCCCTTCTCTCCACATTTATGTGTTTGTTTGTTTGTCTATCTAATCTTTGGGTTTTTATTTCTAATGAGGTCGACCAGTTGTCTATTTATTATTTTTTTTACTACGCATCAAGCTGCGCTGCTTGTCTTTGCTCCTGTGTGCTCGCGCACTCTCGCCTTTTCCACTTATTTTTATTTTTGATTTATTTTGTCAATTTAAAAAAAATACGCATCGTGCTGTGCTGTTTGTGTTTGCTTGAGTGCATTCGCGCGCTCTCGCTTTCTCACTTTACAATTTTTTTGTTATTATTTATCTATTCCTGAGAGTTTATCTTATTTTTTATTTGTTTATTTAAATGAAGTCGACCAGTTGCCTGCCCTTCCTTCCATTATCCGTCACCGAGACAAACTGAACAAAGTTCTGAGGTCGACCTTGTAAAGATAAGGATTCAGGTCTGTCTGCTGTTTACCTTTGCTCCTGCGCGCACTGCCCTTCTCTCCACATTTATGTGTTTGTTTGTTTGTCTATCTAATCTTTTGGGTTTTTATTTCTAATGAGGTCGACCAGTTGTCTATTTATTATTTTTTTTACTACGCATCAAGCTGCGCTGCTTGTCTTTGCTCCTGTGTGCTCGCGCACTCTCGCCTTTTCCACTTATTTTTATTTTTGATTTATTTTGTCAATTTAAAAAAAATACGCATCGTGCTGTGCTGTTTGTGTTTGCTTGAGTGCATTCGCGCGCTCTCGCTTTCTCCACTTTACAATTTTTTTGTTATTATTTATCTATTCCTGAGAGTTTATCTTATTTTTTATTTGTTTATTTAAATGAAGTCGACCAGTTGCCTGCCCTTCCTTCCATTATCCGTCACCGAGACAAACTGAACAAAGTTCTGAGGTCGACCTTGTAAAGATAAGGATTCAGGTCTGTCTGCTGTTTACCTTTGCTCCTGCGCGCACTGCCCTTCTCTCCACATTTATGTGTTTGTTTGTTTGTCTATCTAATCTTTTGGGTTTTTATTTCTAATGAGGTCGACCAGTTGTCTATTTATTATTTTTTTTACTACGCATCAAGCTGCGCTGCTTGTCTTTGCTCCTGTGTGCTCGCGCACTCTCGCCTTTTCCACTTATTTTTATTTTTGATTTATTTGTGATTTATTTTGTCAATTTAAAAAAAATACGCATCGTGCTGTGCTGTTTGTGTTTGCTTGAGTGCATTCGCGCGCTCTCGCTTTCTCCACTTTACAATTTTTTTGTTATTATTTATCTATTCCTGAGAGTTTATCTTATTTTTTATTTGTTTATTTAAATGAAGTCGACCAGTTGCCTGCCCTTCCTTCCATTATCCGTCACCGAGACAAACTGAACAAAGTTCTGAGGTCGACCTTGTAAAGATAAGGATTCAGGTCTGTCTGCTGTTTACCTTTGCTCCTGCGCGCACTGCCCTTCTCTCCACATTTATGTGTTTGTTTGTTTGTCTATCTAATCTTTTGGGTTTTTATTTCTAATGAGGTCGACCAGTTGTCTATTTATTATTTTTTTTACTACGCATCAAGCTGCGCTGCTTGTCTTTGCTCCTGTGTGCTCGCGCACTCTCGCCTTTTCCACTTATTTTTATTTTTGATTTATTTTTGATTTATTTTGTCAATTTAAAAAAAAATACGCATCGTGCTGTGCTGTTTGTGTTTGCTTGAGTGCATTCGCGGCTCTCGCTTTCTCCACTTTACAATTTTTTTGTTATTATTTATCTATTCCTGAGAGTTTATCTTATTTTTTATTTGTTTATTTAAATGAAGTCGACCAGTTGCCTGCCCTTCCTTCCATTATCCGTCACCGAGACAAACTGAACAAAGTTCTGAGGTCGTAAAGATAAGGATTCAGGTCTGTCTGCTGTTTACCTTTGCTCCTGCGCGCACTGCCCTTCTCTCCACATTTATGTGTTTGTTTGTTTGTCTATCTAATCTTTTGGGTTTTTATTTCTAATGAGGTCGACCAGTTGTCTATTTATTATTTTTTTTACTACGCATCAAGCTGCGCTGCTTGTCTTTGCTCCTGTGTGCTCGCGCACTCTCGCCTTTTCCACTTATTTTTATTTTTGATTTATTTTGTCAATTTTAAAAAAAAATACGCATCGTGCTGTGCTGTTTGTGTTTGCTTGAGTGCATTCGCGCGCTCTCGCTTTCTCCACTTTACAATTTTTTTGTTATTATTTATCTATTCCTGAGAGTTTATCTTATTTTTTATTTGTTTATTTAAATGAAGTCGACCAGTTGCCTGCCCTTCCTTCCATTATCCGTCACCGAGACAAACTGAACAAAGTTCTGAGGTCGACCTTGTAAAGATAAGGATTCAGGTCTGTCTGCTGTTTACCTTTGCTTCTGCGCGCACTGCCTTCTCTCCACATTTATGTGTTTGTTTGTTTGTCTATCTAATCTTTTGGGTTTTTATTTCTAATGAGGTCGACCAGTTGTCTATTTATTATTTTTTTTACTACGCATCAAGCTGCGCTGCTTGTATTTGCTCCTGTGTGCTCGCGCACTCTCGCCTTTTCCACTTATTTTTATTTTTGATTTATTTTTGATTTATTTTGTCAATTTAAAAAAAATACGCATCGTTCTGTGCTGTTTGTGTTTGCTTGAGTGCATTCGCGCGCTCTTGCTCTCTCCACTTTACAATTTTTTTGTTATTATTTATCTATTCCTGAGAGTTTATCTTATTTTTTATTTGTTTATTTAAATGAAGTCGACCAGTTGCCTGCCCTTCCTTCCATTATCCGTCACCGAGACAAACTGAACAAAGTTCTGAGGTCGACCTTGTAAAGATAAGGATTCAGGTCTGTCTGCTGTTTACCTTTGCTCCTGCGCGCACTGCCCTTCTCTCCACATTTATGTGTTTGTTTGTTTGTCTATCTAATCTTTTGGGTTTTTATTTATAATGAGGTCGACCAGTTGTCTATTTATTATTTTTTTTACTACGCATCAAGCTGCGCTGCTTGTCTTTGCTCCTGTGTGCTCGCGCACTCTCGCCTTTTCCACTTATTTTTATTTTTGATTTATTTTTGATTTATTTTGTCAATTTTAAAAAAAAATACGCATCGTGCTGTGCTGTTTGTGTTTGCTTGAGTGCATTCGCGCGCTCTCGCTTTCTCCACTTTACAATTTTTTTGTTATTATTTATCTATTCCTGAGAGTTTATCTTATTTTTTATTTGTTTATTTAAAAGAAGTCGACCAGTTGCCTGCCCTTCCTTCCATTATCCGTCACCGAGACAAACTGAACAAAGTTCTGAGGTCATAAAGATAAGGATTCAGGTCTGTCTGCTGTTTACCTTTGCTCCTGCGCGCACTGCCCTTCTCTCCACATTTATGTGTTTGTTTGTTTGTCTATCTAATCTTTTGGGTTTTTATTTCTAATGAGGTCGACCAGTTGTCTATTTATTATTTTTTTTACTACGCATCAAGCTGCGCTGCTTGTCTTTGCTCCTGTGTGCTCGCGCACTCTCGCCTTTTCCACTTATTTTTATTTTTGATTTATTTTTGATTTATTTTGTCAATTTAAAAAAAATACGCATCGTGCTGTGCTGTTTGTGTTTGCTTGAGTGCATTCGCGCGCTCTCGCTTTCTCCACTTTACAATTTTTTTGTTATTATTTATCTATTCCTGAGAGTTTATCTTATTTTTTATTTGTTTATTTAAATGAAGTCGACCAGTTGCCTGCCCTTCCTTCCATTATCCGTCACCGAGACAAACTGAACAAAGTTCTGAGGTCGACCTTGTAAAGATAAGGATTCAGGTCTGTCTGCTGTTTACCTTTGCTCCTGCGCGCACTGCCCTTCTCTCCACATTTATGTGTTTGTTTGTTTGTCTATCTAATCTTTTGGGTTTTTATTTCTAATGAGGTCGACCAGTTGTCTATTTATTATTTTTTTTACTACGCATCAAGCTGCGCTGCTTGTCTTTGCTCCTGTGTGCTCGCGCACTCTCGCCTTTTCCACTTATTTTTATTTTTGATTTATTTTGTCAATTTAAAAAAAATACGCATCGTGCTGTGCTGTTTGTGTTTGCTTGAGTGCATTCGCGCGCTCTCGCTTTCTCCACTTTACAATTTTTTTGTTATTATTTATCTACTCCTGAGAGTTTATCTTATTTTTTATTTGTTTATTTAAATGAAGTCGACCAGTTGCCTGCCCTTCCTTCCATTATCCGTCACCGAGACAAACTGAACAAAGTTCTGAGGTCGACCTTGTAAAGTTAAGGATTCAGGTCTGTCTGCTCTTTACATTTGCTCCTGCGCGCACTGCCCTTCTCTCCATATTTATGTGTTTGTTTGTTTGTCTATCTAATCTTTTGGGTTTTTATTTCTAATGAGGTCGACCAGTTGTCTATTTATTATTTTTTTTACTACGCATGAAGCTGCGCTGCTTGTCTTTGCTCCTGTGTGCTCGCGCACTCTCGCCTTTTCCACTTATTTTTATTTTTGATTTATTTGTGATTTATTTTGTCAATTTAAAAAAAAATACGCATCGTGCTGTGCTGTTTGTGTTTGCTTGAGTGCATTCGCTTGCTCTCGCTTTCTCCACTTTACAATTTTTTTGTTATTATTTATCTATTCCTGAGAGTGTATCTTATTTTTTATTTGTTTATTTAAATGAAGTCGACCAGTTGCCTGCCCTTCCTTCCATTATCCGTCACCGAGACAAACTGAACAAAGTTTTGAGGTCGACCTTGTAAAGATAAGGATTCAGGTCTGTCTGCTGTTTACCTTTGCTCCTGCGCGCACTGCCCTTCTCTCCACATTTATGTGTTTGTTTGTTTGTCTATCTATTCTTTTGGGTTTTTATTTATAATGAGGTCGACCAGTTGTCTATTTATTATTTTTTTTACTACGCATCAAGCTGCGCTGCTTGTCTTTGCTCCTGTGTGCTCGCGCACTCTCGCCTTTTCCACTTATTTTTATTTTTGATTTATTTTTGATTTATTTTGTCAATTTTAAAAAAAAATACGCATCGTGCTGTGCTGTTTGTGTTTGCTTGAGTGCATTCGCGCGCTCTCGCTTTCTCCACTTTACAATTTTTTTGTTATTATTTATCTATTCCTGAGAGTTTATCTTATTTTTTATTTGTTTATTTAAAAGAAGTCGACCAGTTGCCTGCCATCCCTTCCATTATCCGTCACCGAGACAAACTGAACAAAGTTCTGAGGTCGTAAAGATAAGGATTCAGGTCTGTCTGCTGTTTACCTTTGCTCCTGCGCGCACTGCCCTTCTCTCCACATTTATGTGTTTGTTTGTTTGTCTATCTAATCTTTTGGGTTTTTATTTCTAATGAGGTCGACCAGTTGTCTATTTATTATTTTTTTTACTACGCATCAAGCTGCGCTGCTTGTCTTTGCTCCTGTGTGCTCGCGCACTCTCGCCTTTTCCACTTATTTTTATTTTTGATTTATTTTGTCAATTTAAAAAAAATACGCATCGTGCTGTGCTGTTTGTGTTTGCTTGAGTGCATTCGCGCGCTCTCGCTTTCTCCACTTTACAATTTTTTTGTTATTATTTATCTATTCCTGAGAGTTTATCTTCTTTTTTATTTGTTTATTTAAATGAAGTCGACCAGTTGCCTGCCCTTCCTTCCATTATCCGTCATCGAGACAAACTGAACAAAGTTCTGAGGTCGACCTTGTAAAGATAAGGATTCAGGTCTGTCTGCTGTTTACCTTTGCTCCTGCGCGCACTGCCCTTCTCTCCACATTTATGTGTTTGTTTGTTTGTCTATCTAATCTTTTGGGTTTTTATTTCTAATGAGGTCGACCAGATGTCTATTTATTATTTTTTTTACTACGCATCAAGCTGCGCTGCTTGTCTTTGCTCCTGTGTGCTCGCGCACTCTCGCCTTTTCCACTTATTTTTATTTTTGATTTATTTTTGATTTATTTTGTCAATTTTAAAAAAAAATACGCATCGTGCTGTGCTGTTTGTGTTTGCTTGAGTGCATTCGCGCGCTCTCGCTTTCTCCACTTTACAATTTTTTTGTTATTATTTATCTATTCCTGAGAGTTTATCTTATTTTTTATTTGTTTATTTAAATGAAGTCGACCAGTTGCCTGCCCTTCCTTCCATTATCCGTCACCGAGACAAACTGAACAAAGTTCTGAGGTCGTAAAGATAAGGATTCAGGTCTGTCTGCTGTTTACCTTTGCTCCTGCGCGCACTGCCCTTCTCTCCACATTTATGTGTTTGTTTGTTTGTCTATCTAATCTTTTGGGTTTTTATTTCTAATGAGGTCGACCAGTTGTCTATTTATTATTTTTTTTACTACGCATCAAGCTGCGCTGCTTGTCTTTGCTCCTGTGTGCTCGCGCACTCTCGCCTTTTCCACTTATTTTTATTTTTGATTTATTTTGTCAATTTAAAAAAAAATACGCATCGTGCTGTGCTGTTTGTGTTTGCTTGAGTGCATTCGCGCGCTCTCGCTTTCTCCACTTTACAATTTTTTTGTTATTATTTATCTATTCCTGAGAGTTTATCTTATTTTTTATTTGTTTATTTAAATGAAGTCGACCAGTTGCCTGCCCTTCCTTCCATTATCCGTCACCGAGACAAACTGAACAAAGTTCTGAGGTCGACCTTGTAAAGATAAGGATTCAGGTCTGTCTGCTGTTTACCTTTGCTCCTGCGCGCACTGCCCTTCTCTCCACATTTATGTGTTTGTTTGTTTGTCTATCTAATCTTTTGGGTTTTTATTTCTAATGAGGTCGACCAGTTGTCTATTTATTATTTTTTTTACTACGCATCAAGCTGCGCTGCTTGTCTTTGCTCCTGTGTGCTCGCGCACTCTCGCCTTTTCCACTTATTTTTATTTTTGATTTATTTTGTCAATTTAAAAAAAATACGCATCGTGCTGTGCTGTTTGTGTTTGCTTGAGTGCATTCGCGCGCTCTCGCTTCTCCACTTTACAATTTTTTTGTTATTATTTATCTATTCCTGAGAGTTTATCTTATTTTTTATTTGTTTATTTAAATGAAGTCGACCAGTTGCCTGCCCTTCCTTCCATTATCCGTCACCGAGACAAACTGAACAAAGTTCTGAGGTCGTAAAGATAAGGATTCAGGTCTGTCTGCTGTTTACCTTTGCTCCTGCGCGCACTGCCCTTCTCTCCACATTTATGTGTTTGTTTGTTTGTCTATCTAATCTTTTGGGTTTTTATTTCTAATGAGGTCGACCAGTTGTCTATTTATTATTTTTTTTACTACGCATCAAGCTGCGCTGCTTGTCTTTGCACCTGTGTGCTCGCGCACACTCGCCTTTTCCACTTATTTTTATTTTTGATTTATTTTTGATTTATTTTGTCAATTTAAAAAAAAATACGCATCGTGCTGTGCTGTTTGTGTTTGCTTGAGTGCATTCGCGGGCTCTCGCTTTCTCCACTTTACAATATTTTTGTTATTATTTATCTATTCCTGAGAGTTTATCTTATTTTTTATTTGTTTATTTAAATGAAGTCGACCAGTTGCCTGCCCTTCCTTCCATTATCCGTCACCGAGACAAACTGAACAAAGTTCTGAGGTCGACCTTGTAAAGATAAGGATTCAGGTCTGTCTGCTGTTTACCTTTGCTTCTGCGCGCACTGCACTTCTCTCCACATTTATGTGTTTGTTTGTTTGTCTATCTAATCTTTTGGGTTTTTATTTCTAATGAGGTCGACCAGTTGTCTATTTATTATTTTTTTTACTACGCATCAAGCTGCGCTGCTTGTATTTGCTCCTGTCTGCTCGTGCACTCTCGCCTTTTCCACTTATTTTTATTTTTGATTTATTTTTGATTTATTTTGTCAATTTAAAAAAAAATACGCATCGTTCTGTGCTGTTTGTGTTTGCTTCAGTGCATTCGCGCGCTCTTGCTCTCTCCACTTTACAATTTTTTTGTTATTATTTATCTATTCCTGAGAGTTTATCTTATTTTTTATTTGTTTATTTAAATGAAGTCGACCAGTTGCCTGCCCTTCCTTCCATTATCCGTCACCGAGACAAACTGAACAAAGTTCTGAGGTCGACCTTGTAAAGATAAGGATTCAGGTCTGTCTGCTGTTTACCTTTGCTCCTGCGCGCACTGCCCTTCTCTCCACATTTATGTGTTTGTTTGTTTGTCTATCTAATCTTTTGGGTTTTTATTTCTAATGAGGTCGACCAGTTGTCTATTTATTATTTTTTTTACTACGCATCAAGCTGCGCTGCTTGTCTTTGCTCCTGTGTGCTCGCGCACTCTCGCCTTTTCCACTTATTTTTATTTTTGATTTATTTTTGATTTATTTTGTCAATTTTAAAAAAAAATACGCATCGTGCTGTGCTGTTTGTGTTTGCTTGAGTGCATTCGCGCGCTCTCGCTTTCTCCACTTTACAATTTTTTTGTTATTATTTATCTATTCCTGAGAGTTTATCTTATTTTTTATTTGTTTATTTAAAAGAAGTCGACCAGTTGCCTGCCCTTCCTTCCATTATCCGTCACCGAGACAAACTGAACAAAGTTCTGAGGTCGTAAAGATAAGGATTCAGGTCTGTCTGCTGTTTACCTTTGCTCCTGCGCGCACTGCCCTTCTCTCCACATTTATGTGTTTGTTTGTTTGTCTATCTAATCTTTTGGGTTTTTATTTCTAATGAGGTCGACCAGTTGTCTATTTATTATTTTTTTTACTACGCATCAAGCTGCGCTGCTTGTCTTTGCTCCTGTGTGCTCGCGCACTCTCGCCTTTTCCACTTATTTTTATTTTTGATTTATTTTGTCAATTTAAAAAAAATACGCATCGTGCTGTGCTGTTTGTGTTTGCTTGAGTGCATTCGCGCGCTCTCGCTTTCTCCACTTTACAATTTTTTTGTTATTATTTATCTATTCCTGAGAGTTTATCTTATTTTTTATTTGTTTATTTAAATGAAGTCGACCAGTTGCCTGCCCTTCCTTCCATTATCCGTCACCGAGACAAACTGAACAAAGTTCTGAGGTCGACCTTGTAAAGATAAGGATTCAGGTCTGTCTGCTGTTTACCTTTGCTCCTGCGCGCACTGCCCTTCTCTCCACATTTATGTGTTTGTTTGTTTGTCTATCTAATCTTTTGGGTTTTTATTTCTAATGAGGTCGACCAGTTGTCTATTTATTATTTTTTTTACTACGCATCAAGCTGCGCTGCTTGTCTTTGCTCCTGTGTGCTCGCGCACTCTCGCCTTTTCCACTTATTTTTATTTTTGATTTATTTTGTCAATTTAAAAAAAATACGCATCGTGCTGTGCTGTTTGTGTTTGCTTGAGTGCATTCGCGCGCTCTCGCTTTCTCCACTTTACAATTTTTTTGTTATTATTTATCTATTCCTGAGAGTTTATCTTATTTTTTATTTGTTTATTTAAATGAAGTCGACCAGTTGCCTGCCCTTCCTTCCATTATCCGTCACCGAGACAAACTGAACAAAGTTCTGAGGTCGACCTTGTAAAGATAAGGATTCAGGTCTGTCTGCTGTTTACCTTTGCTCCTGCGCGCACTGCCCTTCTCTCCACATTTATGTGTTTGTTTGTTTGTCTATCTAATCTTTTGGGTTTTTATTTCTAATGAGGTCGACCAGTTGTCTATTTATTATTTTTTTTACTACGCATCAAGCTGCGCTGCTTGTCTTTGCTCCTGTGTGCTCGCGCACTCTCGCCTTTTCCACTTATTTTTATTTTTGATTTATTTTGTCAATTTAAAAAAAATACGCATCGTGCTGTGCTGTTTGTGTTTGCTTGAGTGCATTCGCGCGCTCTCGCTTTCTCCACTTTACAATTTTTTTGTTATTATTTATCTATTCCTGAGAGTTTATCTTATTTTTTATTTGTTTATTTAAATGAAGTCGACCAGTTGCCTGCCCTTCCTTCCATTATCCGTCACCGAGACAAACTGAACAAAGTTCTGAGGTCGTAAAGATAAGGATTCAGGTCTGTCTGCTGTTTACCTTTGCTCCTGCGCGCACTGCCCTTCTCTCCACATTTATGTGTTTGTTTGTTTGTCTATCTAATCTTTTGGGTTTTTATTTCTAATGAGGTCGACCAGTTGTCTATTTATTATTTTTTTTACTACGCATCAAGCTGCGCTGCTTGTCTTTGCTCCTGTGTGCTCGCGCACTCTCGCCTTTTCCACTTATTTTTATTTTTGATTTATTTTGTCAATTTAAAAAAAAATACGCATCGTGCTGTGCTGTTTGTGTTTGCTTGAGTGCATTCGCGCGCTCTCGCTTTCTCCACTTTACAATTTTTTTGTTATTATTTATCTATTCCTGAGAGTTTATCTTATTTTTTATTTGTTTATTTAAATGAAGTCGACCAGTTGCCTGCCCTTCCTTCCATTATCCGTCACCGAGACAAACTGAACAAAGTTCTGAGGTCGACCTTGTAAAGATAAGGATTCAGGTCTGTCTGCTGTTTACCTTTGCTCCTGCGCGCACTGCCCTTCTCTCCACATTTATGTGTTTGTTTGTTTGTCTATCTAATCTTTTGGGTTTTTATTTCTAATGAGGTCGACCAGTTGTCTATTTATTATTTTTTTTACTACGCATCAAGCTGCGCTGCTTGTCTTTGCTCCTGTGTGCTCGCGCACTCTCGCCTTTTCCACTTATTTTTATTTTTGATTTATTTTTGTTTATTATGTCAATTTAAAAAAAATACGCATCGTGCTGTGCTGTTTGTGTTTGCTTGAGTGCATTCGCGCGCTCTCGCTTTCTCCACTTTACAATTTTTTTGTTATTATTTATCTATTCCTGAGAGTTTATCTTATTTTTTATTTGTTTATTTAAATGAAGTCGACCAGTTGCCTGCCCTTCCTTCCATTATCCGTCACCGAGACAAACTGAACAAAGTTCTGAGGTCGACCTTGTAAAGATAAGGATTCAGGTCTGTCTGCTGTTTACCTTTGCTCCTGCGCGCACTGCCCTTCTCTCCACATTTATGTGTTTGTTTGTTTGTCTATCTAATCTTTTGGGTTTTTATTTCTAATGAGGTCGACCAGTTGTCTATTTATTATTTTTTTTACTACGCATCAAGCTGCGCTGCTTGTCTTTGCTCCTGTGTGCTCGCGCACTCTCGCCTTTTCCACTTATTTTTATTTTTGATTTATTTTGATTTATTTTGTCAATTTAAAAAAAAATACGCATCGTGCTGTGCTGTTTGTGTTTGCTTGAGTGCATTCGCGCGCTCTCGCTTCTCCACTTTACAATTTTTTTGTTATTATTTATCTATTCCTGAGAGTTTATCTTATTTTTTATTTGTTTATTTAAATGAAGTCGACCAGTTGCCTGCCCTTCCTTCCATTATCCGTCACCGAGACAAACTGAACAAAGTTCTGAGGTCGACCTTGTAAAGATAAGGATTCAGGTCTGTCTGCTGTTTACCTTTGCTCCTGCGCGCACTGCCCTTCTCTCCACATTTATGTGTTTGTTTGTTTGTCTATCTAATCTTTTGGGTTTTTATTTCTAATGAGGTCGACCAGTTGTCTATTTATTATTTTTTTTACTACGCATCAAGCTGCGCTGCTTGTCTTTGCTCCTGTGTGCTCGCGCACTCTCGCCTTTTCCACTTATTTTTATTTTTGATTTATTTTTGATTTATTTTGTCAATTTAAAAAAAAATACGCATCGTGCTGTGCTGTTTGTGTTTGCTTGAGTGCATTCGCGCGCTCTCGCTTTCTCCACTTTACAATTTTTTTGTTATTATTTATCTATTCCTGAGAGTTTATCTTATTTTTTATTTGTTTATTTAAATGAAGTCGACCAGTTGCCTGCCCTTCCTTCCATTATCCGTCACCGAGACAAACTGAACAAAGTTCTGAGGTCGACCTTGTAAAGATAAGGATTCAGGTCTGTCTGCTGTTTACCTTTGCTCCTGCGCGCACTGCCCTTCTCTCCACATTTATGTGTTTGTTTGTTTGTCTATCTAATCTTTTGGGTTTTTATTTCTAATGAGGTCGACCAGTTGTCTATTTATTATTTTTTTTACTACGCATCAAGCTGCGCTGCTTGTCTTTGCTCCTGTGTGCTCGCGCACTCTCGCCTTTTCCACTTATTTTTATTTTTGATTTATTTTGATTTATTTTGTCAATTTAAAAAAAATACGCATCGTGCTGTGCTGTTTGTGTTTGCTTGAGTGCATTCGCGCGCTCTCGCTTTCTCCACTTTACAATTTTTTTGTTATTATTTATCTATTCCTGAGAGTTTATCTTATTTTTTATTTGTTTATTTAAATGAAGTCGACCAGTTGCCTGCCCTTCCTTCCATTATCCGTCACCGAGACAAACTGAACAAAGTTCTGAGGTCGACCTTGTAAAGATAAGGATTCAGGTCTGTCTGCTGTTTACCTTTGCTCCTGCGCGCACTGCCCTTCTCTCCACATTTATGTGTTTGTTTGTTTGTCTATCTAATCTTTTGGGTTTTTATTTCTAATGAGGTCGACCAGTTGTCTATTTATTATTTTTTTTACTACGCATCAAGCTGCGCTGCTTGTCTTTGCTCCTGTGTGCTCGCGCACTCTCGCCTTTTCCACTTATTTTTATTTTTGATTTATTTTTGATTTATTTTGTCAATTTAAAAAAAATACGCATCGTGCTGTGCTGTTTGTGTTTGCTTGAGTGCATTCGCGCGCTCTCGCTTTCTCCACTTTACAATTTTTTTGTTATTATTTATCTATTCCTGAGAGTTTATCTTATTTTTTATTTGTTTATTTAAATGAAGTCGACCAGTTGCCTGCCCTTCCTTCCATTATCCGTCACCGAGACAAACTGAACAAAGTTCTGAGGTCGACCTTGTAAAGATAAGGATTCAGGTCTGTCTGCTGTTTACCTTTGCTCCTGCGCGCACTGCCCTTCTCTCCACATTTATGTGTTTGTTTGTTTGTCTATCTAATCTTTTGGGTTTTTATTTCTAATGAGGTCGACCAGTTGTCTATTTATTATTTTTTTTACTACGCATCAAGCTGCGCTGCTTGTCTTTGCTCCTGTGTTCTCGTGCACTCTCGCCTTTTCCACTTATTTTTATTTTTGATTTATTTTGTCAATTTAAAAAAAATACGCATCGTGCTGTGCTGTTTGTGTTTGCTTGAGTGCATTCGCGCGCTCTCGCTATCTCCACTTTACAATTTTTTTGTTATTATTTATCTATTCCTGAGAATTTATCTTATTTTTTATTTGTTTATTTAAATGAAGTCGACCAGTTGCCTGCCCTTCCTTCCATTATCCGTCACCGAGACAAACTGAACAAAGTTCTGAGGTCGACCTTGTAAAGATAAGGATTCAGGTCTGTCTGCTGTTTACCTTTGCTCCTGCACGCACTGCCCTTCTCTCCACATTTATGTGTTTGTTTGTTTGTCTATCTAATCTTTTGGGTTTTTATTTCTAATGAGGTCGACCAGTTGTCTATTTATTATTTTTTTTACTACGCATCAAGCTGCGCTGCTTGTCTTTGCTCCTGTGTGCTCGCGCACTCTCGCCTTTTCCACTTATTTTTATTTTTGATTTATTATGTCAATTTAAAAAAAAATACGCATCGTGCTGTGCTGTTTGTGTTTGCTTGAGTGCATTCGCGCGCTCTCGCTTTCTCCACTTTACAATTTTTTTGTTATTATTTATCTATTCCTGAGAGTTTATCTTATTTTTTATTTGTTTATTTAAATGAAGTCGACCAGTTGCCTGCCCTTCCTTCCATTATCCGTCACCGAGACAAACTGAACAAAGTTCTGAGGTCGACCTTGTAAAGATAAGGAGTCAGGTCTGTCTGCTGTTTACCTTTGCTCCTGCGCGCACTGCCCTTCTCTCCACATTTATGTGTTTGTTTGTTTGTCTATCTAATCTTTGGGGTTTTTATTTCGAATGAGGTCGACCAGTTGTCTATTTATTATTTTTTTTACTACGCATCAAGCTGCGCTGCTTGTCTTTGCTCCTGTGTGCTCGCGCACTCTCGCCTTTTCCACTTATTTTTATTTTTGATTTATTTTGTCCATTTAAAAAAATACGCATCGTGCTGTGCTGTTTGTGTTTGCTTGAGTGCATTCGCGCGCTCTCGCTTTCTACACTTTACAATTTTTTTGTTATTATTTATCTATTCCTGAGAGTTTATCTTATTTTTTATTTGTTTATTTAAATGAAGTCGACCAGTTGCCTGCCCTTCCTTCCATTATCCGTCACCGAGACAAACTGAACAAAGTTCTGAGGTCGACCTTGTAAAGATAAGGATTCAGGTCTGTCTGCTGTTTACCTTTGCTCCTGCGCGCACTGCCCTTCTCTCCATATTTATGTGTTTGTTTGTTTGTCTATCTAATCTTTTGGGTTTTTATTTCTAATGAGGTCGACCAGTTGTCTATTTATTATTTTTTTACTACGCATCGAGCTGCGCTGCTTGTCTTTGCTCCTGTGTGCTCGCGCACTCTCGCCTTTTCCACTTATTTTTATTTTTGATTTATTTTGTCAATTTAAAAAAAATACGCATCGTGCTGTGCTGTTTGTGTTTGCTTGAGTGCATTCGCGCGCTCTCGCTTTCTCCACTTTACAATTTTTTTGTTATTATTTATCTATTCCTTAGAGTTTATCTTATATTTTATTTGTTTATTTAAATGAAGTCGACCAGTTGCCTGCCCTTCCTTCCATTATCCGTCACCGAGACAAACTGAACAAAGTTCTGAGGTCGACCTTGTAAAGTTAAGGATTCAGGTCTGTCTGCTCTTTACATTTGCTCCTGCGCGCACTGCCCTTCTCTCCACATTTATGTGTTTGTTTGTTTGTCTATCTAATCTTTTGGGTTTTTATTTCTAATGAGGTCGACCAGTTGTCTATTTATTATTTTTTTTACTACGCATGAAGCTGCGCTGCTTGTCTTTGCTCCTGTGTGCTCGCGCACTCTCGCCTTTTCCACTTATTTTTATTTTTGATTTATTTGTGATTTATTTTGTCAATTTTAAAAAAAATACGCATCGTGCTGTGCTGTTTGTGTTTGCTTGAGTGCATTCGCTCGCTCTCGCTTTCTCCACTTTACAATTTTTTTGTTATTATTTATCTATTCCTGAGAGTGTATCTTATTTTTTATTTGTTTATTTAAATGAAGTCGACCAGTTGCCTGCCCTTCCTTCCATTATCCGTCACCGAGACAAACTGAACAAAGTTCTGAGGTCGACCTTGTAAAGATAAGGATTCAGGTCTGTCTGCTGTTTACCTTTGCTCCTGCGCGCACTGCCCTTCTCTCCACATTTATGTGTTTGTTTGTTTGTCTATCTAATCTTTTGGGTTTTTATTTCTAATGAGGTCGACCAGTTGTCTATTTATTATTTTTTTTACTACGCATCAAGCTGCTCTCCTTGTCTTTGCACCTGTGTGCTCGCGCACACTCGCCTTTTCCACTTATTTTTATTTTTGATTTATTTTTGATTTATTTTGTCAATTTAAAAAAAAATACGCATCGTGCTGTGCTGTTTGTGTTTGCTTGAGTGCATTCGCGGGCTCTCGCTTTCTCCACTTTACAATTTTTTTGTTATTATTTATCTATTCCTGAGAATTTATCTTATTTTTTATTTGTTTATTTAAATGAAGTCGACCAGTTGCCTGCCCTTCCTTCCATTATCCGTCACCGAGACAAACTGAACAAAGTTCTGAGGTCGTAAAGATAAGGATTCAGGTCTGTCTGCTGTTTACCTTTGCTCCTGCGCGCACTGCCCTTCTCTCCACATTTATGTGTTTGTTTGTTTGTCTATCTAATCTTTTGGGTTTTTATTTCTAATGAGGTCGACCAGTTGTCTATTTATTATTTTTTTTACTACGAATCAAGCTGCGCTGCTTGTCTTTGCTCCTGTGTGCTCGCGCACTCTCGCCTTTTCCACTGATTTTTATTTTTGATTTATTTTGTCAATTTTAAAAAAAAATACGCATCGTGCCTTGCTGTTTGTGTTTGCATTGAGTGCATTCGCGCGCTCTCGCTTTCTCCACTTTACAATTTTTTTGTTATTATTTATCTATTCCTGAGAGTGTATCTTATTTTTTATTTGTTTATTTAAATGAAGTCGACCAGTTGCCTGCCCTTCCTTCCATTATCCGTCACCGAGACAAACTGAACAAAGTTCTGAGGTCGACCTTGTAAAGATAAGGATTCAGGTCTGTCTGCTGTTTACCTTTGCTTCTGCACGCACTGCACTTCTCTCCACATTTATGTGTTTGTTTGTTTGTCTATCTAATCTTTTGGGTTTTTATTTCTAATGAGGTCGACCAGTTGTCTATTTATTATTTTTTTTACTACGCATCAAGCTGCGCTGCTTGTATTTGCTCCTGTGTGCTCGTGCACTCTCGCCTTTTCCACTTATTTTTATTTTTGATTTATTTTTGATTTATTTTGTCAATTTAAAAAAAATACGCATCGTTCTGTGCTGTTTGTGTTTGCTTCAGTGCATTCGCGCGCTCTTGCTCTCTCCACTTTACAATTTTTTTGTTATTATTTATCTATTCCTAAAGAGTTTATCTTATTTTTTATTTGTTTATTTAAACGAAGTCGACCAGTTGCCTGCACTTCCTTCCATTATCCGTCACCGAGACAAACTGAACAAAGTTCTGAGGTCGACCTTGTAAAGATAAGGATTCAGGTCTGTCTGCTGTTTACCTTTGCTCCTGCGCGCACTGCCCTTCTCTCCACATTTATGTGTTTGTTTGTTTGTCTATCTAATCTTTTGGATTTTTATTTATAATGAGGTCGACCAGTTGTCTATTTATTATTTTTTTTACTACGCATCAAGCTGCGCTGCTTGTCTTTGCTCCTGTGTGCTCGCGCACTCTCGCCTTTTCCACTTATTTTTATTTTTGATTTATTTTTGATTTATTTTGTCAATTTTAAAAAAAAATACGCATCGTGCTGTGCTGTTTGTGTTTGCTTGAGTGCATTCGCGCGCTCTCGCTTTCTCCACTTTACAATTTTTTTGTTATTATTTATCTATTCCTGAGAGTTTATCTTATTTTTTATTTGTTTATTTAAATGAAGTCGACCAGTTGCCTGCCCTTCCTTCCATTATCCGTCACCGAGACAAACTGAACAAAGTTCTGAGGTCATAAAGATAAGGATTCAGGTCTGTCTGCTGTTTACCTTTGCTCCTGCGCGCACTGCCCTTCTCTCCACATTTATGTGTTTGTTTGTTTGTCTATCTAATCTTTTGGGTTTTTATTTCTAATGAGGTCGACCAGTTGTCTATTTATTATTTTTTTTACTACGCATCAAGCTGCGCTGCTTGTCTTTGCTCCTGTGTGCTCGCGCACTCTCGCCTTTTCCACTTATTTTTATTTTTGATTTATTTTTGTTTATTTTGTCAATTTAAAAAAAATACGCATCGTGCTGTGCTGTTTGTGTTTGCTTGAGTGCATTCGCGCGCTCTCGCTTTCTCCACTTTACAATTTTTTTGTTATTATTTATCTATTCCTGAGAGTTTATCTTATTTTTTATTTGTTTATTTAAATGAAGTCGACCAGTTGCCTGCCCTTCCTTCCATTATCCGTCACCGAGACAAACTGAACAAAGTTCTGAGGTCGACCTTGTAAAGATAAGGATTCAGGTCTGTCTGCTGTTTACCTTTGCTCCTGCGCGCACTGCCCTTCTCTCCACATTTATGTGTTTGTTTGTTTGTCTATCTAATCTTTTGGGTTTTTATTTCTAATGAGGTCGACCAGTTGTCTATTTATTATTTTTTTACTACGCATCAAGCTGCGCTGCTTGTCTTTGCTCCTGTGTGCTCGCGCACTCTCGCCTTTTCCACTTATTTTTATTTTTGATTTATTTTTGATTTATTTTGTCAATTTAAAAAAAATA
>NW_025958023.1:0-36175 GCF_023159225.1 Perognathus longimembris pacificus | reverse complement strand
TTATTTAAATGAAGTCGACCAGTTGCCTGCCCTTCCTTCCATTATCCGGCACCGAGACAAACTGAACAAAGTTCTGAGGTCGACCTTGTAAAGATAAGGATTCAGGTCTGCCTGCTGTTTACCTTTGCTCCTGCGCGCACTGCCCTTCTCTCCACATTTATGTGTTTGTTTGTTTGTCTATCTAATCTTTTGGGTTTTTATTTCTAATGAGGTCGACCAGTTGTCTATTTATAATTTTTTTTTTACTACGCATCAAGCTGCGCTGCTTTGTCTTTGCTCCTGTGTGCTCCCCGCACTCTCGCCTTTTCCACTCATTTTTATTTTTTGATTTATTTTGTCAATTTAAAAAAAATATGCATCGTGCTGTGCTGTTTGTGTTTGCTTGAGTGCATTCGTGCGCTCCTCGCTTTCTCCACTTTACAATTTTTTTGTTATTATTTGTCTATTCCTGAGAGTTTATCTTATTTTTTATTTGTTTATTAAATGAAGTCGACCAGTTGCCTGCCCTTCCTTCCATTATCCGTCACCGAGACAAACTGAACAAAGTTCTGAGGTCGACATTGTAAAGATAAGGATTCAGGTCTGCCTGCTGTTTACCTTTGCTCCTGCGCAAACTGCCCTTCTCTCCACATTTATGTGTTGGTTTGTTTGTCTATCTAATCTTTTGGGTTTTTTATTTCTAATGAGGTCGACCAGTTGTCTATTTATTATTTTTTTTACTACGCATCAAGCTGCGCTGCTTGTCTTTGCTCCTGTGTGCTCGCGCACTCTCGCCTTTTCCACTTATTTTTATTTTTGATTTATTTTTGATTTATTTTGTCAATTTAAAAAAAATACGCATCGTGCTGTGCTGTTTGTGTTTGCTTGAGTGCATTCCGCGCGCTCTCGCGTTCTCCACTTTACAATATTTTTGTTATTATTTATCTATTCCTGAGAGTTTGTCTTATTTTTTATTTGTTTATTTAATTGAAGTCGACCAGTTGCCTGCCCTTCCTTCCATTATCCGTCACCCGAGACAAACTGAAACAAAGTTCTGAGGTCGACCTTATAAAGATAAGGATTCAGGTCTGTCTGCTGTTTACCTTTGCTCCTTCGCGCACTGCCCTTCTCTCCACATTTATGTGTTTGTTTGTTGGTCTATCTAATCTTTTGGTTTTTATTTTCTAATGAGGTCGACCAGTTGTCTATTTATTATTTTTTTTACTACGCATCAAGCTGCGCTGCTTGTCTTTGCTCCTGTGCGCTCGCGCACTCTCGCCTTTTCCACTTATTTTTATTTTTGATTTATTTTTGATTTATTTTGTCAATTAAAAAAAAAATACGCATCGTGCTGTGCTGTTTGTGTTTGCTTGAGTGCATTCGTGCGCTCTCGCTTTCTCCACTTTACAATTTTTTTGTTATTATTTATCTATTCCTGAGAGTTTAACTTATTTTTTTATTTGTTTATTTAAATGAAGTCGACCAGTTGCCTGCCCTTCCTTCCATTATCCGTCACCGAGACAAACTGAACAAAGTTCTGAAGTCGACCTTGTAAAAATAAGGATTCAGGTCTGTCTGCTGTTTACTTTTGCTCCTGCGCGCACTGCCCTTCTCTCCACATTTATGTGTTTGTTTGTTTGTCTATCTAATCTTTGGGTTTTTATTTCTAATGAGGTCGACCAGTTGTCTATTTATTATTTTTTTTACTACACATGAAGCTGCGCTGCTTGTCTTTGCTCCTGTGTGCTCGCGCACTCTCGCCTTTTCCACTTATTTTTATTTTGATTTATTTTGTCAATTTAAAAAAAATGCGCATCGTGCTGTGCTGTTTGTGTTTGCTTGAATGCATTCACGAGCTCTCGCTTTCTCCACTTTACAATTTTTTTGTTATTATTTGTCTATTCCTGAGAGTTTATCTTATTTTTTATTTGTTTATTTAAATGAAGTCGACCAGTTGCCTGCCCTTCCTTCCATTATCCGTCACCGAGACAAACGGAACAAAGTTCTGAGGTCGACCTTGTAAAGATAAGGATTCAGGTCTGTCTGCTGTTTACCTTTGCTCCTGCGCGCACTGCCCTTCTCTCCACATTTATGTGGTTTGGTTGTTTGTCTATCTAATCTTTTGGGTTTTTATTTCTAATGAGGTCGACCAGTTTTCTATTTATTATTTTTTTACTACGCATCAAGCTGCGCTGCTTTTCTTTGCTCCTGTGCGCTCGCGCACTCTCGACTTTCCACTTAGTTTTATTTTTGATTTATTTTTGATTTATTATGTCAATTTAAAAAAATCGCATCGTGCTGTGCAGTTTGTGTTTGCTTGAGTGCAATCGCGCGCTCTCGCTTTCTCCACTTTACAATTCTTTGTTATTATTTATCTATTCCTGAGAGTTTATCTTATTTTTTATTTGTTTATTTAAATGAAGTCGACCAGTTGCCTGCCCTTCCTTCCATTATCCGTCACCGAGACAAACTGAACAAAGTTCTGAGGTCGACCTTGTAAAGATAAGGATTCAGGTCTGTCTGCTGTTTACCTTTGCTCCTGCGCGCACTGCCCTTCTCTCCACATTAATGTGTTTGTTTGTTTGTCTAACTAATCTTTTGGGTTTTTATTTCTAATGAGGTCGACCAGTTGTCTATTTATTATTTTTTTTATTACGCATCAAGCTGCGCTGCTTGTCTTTGCTCCTGTGTGCTCGCGCACTCTCGCCTTTTCCACTTATTTTTATTTTTGATTTATTTTTGATTTATTTTGTCAATTTAAAAAAAAACGCATCGTGCTGTGCTGTTTGTGTTTGCTTGAGTGCAATCGCGCGCTCTCGCTTTCCTCCACTTTACAATTTTTTTGTTATTATTTATCTATTCCTGAGAGTTTATCTTATTTTTTTTGTTTATTTAAAAGAAGTCGACCAGTGCCTGCCCTTCCTTCCTTTATTCCGTCACCGAGACAAACTGAACAAAGTTCTGAGGTCGGCCTTGTAAAGATAAGGATTCAGGTCTGTCTGCTGTTTACCTTTGCTCCTGCGCGCACTACCCTTCTCTCCACATTTATGTGTTTGTTTGTTTGTCTATCTAATCTTTTGGGTTTTTATTTCTAATGAGGTCGACTAGTTGTCTATTTATTATTTTTTTTACTACGCATCAAGCTGCGCTGCTTGTCTTTGCTCCTGTGTGCTCGCGCACTCTCGCCTTTTCCACTTATTTTTATTTTTGATTTATTTTGTCAATTTAAAAAAAATACGCATCGTGCTGTGCTGTTTGTGTTTGCTTGAGTGCATTCGTGCGCTCTCGCTTTCTCCACTTTACAATATTTTTGTTAATATTTATCTATTCCTGAGAGTTTATCTTATTTTTTATTTGTTTATTTAAATGAAGTCGACCAGTTGCCTGCCCTCCTTCCATTATCCGTCACCGAGACAAACTGAACAAAGTTCTGAGGTCGACCTTGTAAAGATAAGGATTCAGGTCTGTCTGCTGTTTACCTTTGCTCCTGCGCACACTGCCCTTCTCTCCACATTTATGTGTTTGTTTGTTTGTCTATCTAATCTTTTGGGTTTTTATTTCTAATGAGGTCGACCAGTTGCCTATTCATTATTTTTTTTACTACGCATCAAGCAGCGCTGCTTGTCTTTGCTCCTGTGTGCTCACGCACTCTCGCCTTTTCCACTTATTTTTATTTTTGATTTTATTTTGTCAATTAAAAAAAAAATACGCATCGTGCTGTGCTGTTTGTGTTTGCTTGAGTGCATTCGCGCGCTCTCACTTTCTCCACTTTACAATTTTTTTGTTATTATTTATCTATTCCTGAGAGTTTATCTTATTTTTATTTGTTTATTTAAATGAAGTCGACCAGTTGCCTGCCCTTCCTTCCATTATCCGTCACCGAGACAAACTGAAACAAAGTTCTGAGGTCGACCTTGTAAACATAAGGATTCAAGTCTGTCTTCTGTTTACCTTTGCTCCTGCGCGCACTGCCCTTCTCTCCTCATTTATGTGTTTGTTTGTTTGTCTATCTAATCTTTTGGGTTTTTATTTCTAATGAGGTCGACCAGTTGTCTATTTATTCTTTTTTTTACTATGCATCAAGCTGCGCCTGCTTGTCTTTGCTACTGTGTGCTCGCGCACTCTCGCCTTTTCCACTTATTTTTATTTTTGATTTATTTTTGATTTATTTTGTCAATTAAAAAAACATACGCATCGTGCTGTGCTGTTTGTGTTTGCTTGAGTGCATTCGTGCGCTCCTCGCTTTCTCCACTTTACAATTTTTTTGTTATTATTTATCTATTCCTGAGAGTTTAACTTATTTTTTATTTGTTTATTTAAATGAAGTCGACCAGTTGCCTGCCCTTCCTTCCATTATCCGTCACCGAGACAAACTGAACAAAGTTCTGAAGTCGACCTTGTAAAAATAAGGATTCAGGTCTGTCTGCTGTTTAACTTTTGCTCGTGCGCGCACTGCCCTTCTCTCCACATTTATGTGTTTGTTTGTTTGTCTATCTAATGTTTTGGGTTTTTATTTCTAATGAGATCGACCAGTTGTCTATTTATTATTTTTTTTACTACACATGAAGCTGCGCTGCTTGTCTTTGCTCCTGTGTGCTCGCGCACTCTTGCCTTTTCCACTTATTTTTATTTTTGATTTATTTTGTCAATTTAAAAAAAATGCGCATCGTGCTGTGCTGTTTGTGTTTGCTTGAATGCATTCACGAGCTCTCGCTTTCTCCACTTTACAATTTTTTTGTTATTATTTGTCTATTCCTGAGAGTTTATCTTCTTTTTTATTTGTTTATTTAAATGAGTCGACCAGCTTGCCTGCCCTTCCTTCCATTATCCGTCACCGAGACAAACGGAACAAAGTTCTGAGGTCGACCTTGTAATGATAAGGATTCAGGTCTTGCCTGCTGTTTACCTTTGCTCCTGCGCGCACTGCCCTTCTCTACACATTTATGTGTTTGTTTGTTTGTCTATCTAATCTTTTGGGTTTTTATTTCTAATGACGGTCGACCAGTTGTCTATTTATTATTTTTTTTTACTACGCATCAGCTGCGCTGCTTGTCTTTGCTCCTGTGTGCTCGCGCACTCTCGCCTTTTCCACTCATTTTTTATTTTTGATTTATTTTGTCAATTTAAAAAAAATATGCATCGTGCTGTGCTGTTTGTGTTTGCTTGAGTGCATTCGCGCGCTCTCGCTTTCTCCACTTTACAATTTTTTTGTTATTATTTGTCTATTACTGAGAGTTTATCTTATTTTTTATTTGTTTATTTAAATGAAGTCGACCAGTTGCCTGCCCTTCCTTTCCATTATCCGTCACCGAGACAAACTGAACAAAGTTCTGAGGTCGACATTGTAAAGATAAGGATTCAGGTCTGCCTGCTGTTTACCTTTGCTCCTGCGCACACTGCCCTTCTCTCCACATTTATGTGTTTGTTTGTTTGTCTATCTAATCTTTTGGGTTTTTATTTCTAATGAGGTCGACCAGTTGTCTATTTATTATTTTTTTTTACTACGCATCAAGCTGCGCTGCTTGTCTTTGCTCCTGTGTGCTCGCGCACTCTCGCCTTTTCCACTTATTTTTATTTTTGATTTATTTTTGATTTATTTTGTCAATTTAAAAAAAATACGCATCGTGCTGTGCTGTTTGTGTTTGCTTGAGTGCATTCGCGCGCTCTCGCGTTCTCTATTTTACAATTTTTTTGTTATTATTTATCTATTCCTGAGAGTTTGTCCTTATTTTTTATTTGTTTATTTAATTGAAGTCGACCAGTTGCCTGCCCTTCCTTCCATTATCCGTCTCCGAGACAAACTGAACAAAATTCTGAGGTCGACCTTATAAAGATAAGGATTCAGGTCTGTCTGCTGTTTACCTTTGCTCCTTCGCGCACTGCCCTTCTCTCCACATTTATGTGTTCGTTTGTTTGTCTATCTAATCTTTTGGTTTTTATTTCTAATGAGGTCGACCAGTTGTCTATTTATTATTTTTTTTACTACGCATCAAGCTGCGCTGCTTGTCTTTGCTCCTGTGCGCTCGCGCACTCTCGCCTTTTCCACTTATTTTTATTTTTGATTTATTTTTGATTTATTTTGTCAATTAAAAAAAAATACGCATCGTGCTGTGCTGTTTGTGTTTGCTTGAGTGCATTCGTGCGCTCTCGCTTTCTCCACTTTACAATTTTTTTGTTATTATTTATCTATTCCTGAGAGTTTAACTTATTTTTTATTTGTTTATTTAAATGAAGTCGACCAGTTGCCTGCCCTTCCTTCCATTATCCGTCACCGAGACAAACTGAACAAAGTTCTGAAGTCGACCTTGTAAAAATAAGGATTCAGGTCTGTCTGCTGTTTACTTTTGCTCGTGCGCGCACTGCCCTTCTCTCCACATTTATGTGTTTGTTTGTTTTCTATCTAATCTTTTGGGTTTTTATTTCTAATGAGGTCGACCAGTTGTCTATTTATTATTTTTTTTACTACACATGAAGCTGCGCTGCTTGTCTTTGCTCCTGTGTGCTCGCGCACTCTTGCCTTTTCCACTTATTTTTATTTTTGATTTATTTTGTCAATTTAAAAAAAAATGCGCATCGTGCTGGGCTGTTTGTGTTTGCTTGAATGCATTCACGAGCTCTCGCTTTCTCCACTTTACAATTTTTTTTGTTATTATTTGTCTATTCCTGAGAGTTTATCTTATTTTTTATTTGTTTATTTAAATGAAGTCGACCAGATGCCTGCCCTACCTTCGATTATCCGTCAGTGAGACAAACTGAACAAAGTTCTGAGGTCGACCTTGTAAAGATAAGGATTCAGTTCTGATTGCTGTTTACCTTTGCTCCTGCGCGCACTGCCCTTCTCTCCACATTTATGTGTTTGTTTGTTTGTCCTATCTAATCTTTTGGGTTTTTATTTCTAATGAGGTCGACCAGTTGTCTATTTATTATTTTTTTTACTACGCATCAAGCTGCGCTGCTTGTCTTTGCTCCTGTGTGCTCACGCACTCTCGCCTTTTCCCCTTATTTTTATTTTTGATTTTATTTTTTGATTTATTTTGTCAATTTAAAAAAAAACGCATCGTGCTGTGCTGTTTGTGTTTGCTTGAGTGCATTCGTGCGCTCCTCGCTTTCTCCACTTTACAATATTTTTGTTAATATTTATCTATTCCTGAGAGTTTATCTTATTTTTTATTTGTTTATTTAAATGATGTCGACCAGTTGCCTGCCCTTCCTTCCATTATCCGTCACCGAGACAACTGAACAAAGTTCTGAGGTCGACCTTGTAAAGATAAGGATTCAGGTCTGTCTGCTGTTTACCTTTGCTGCTGCTCGCACTGCCCTTCTCTCCACATTTATGTGTTTGTTTGTTTGTCTATCTAATCTTTTGGGTTTTTATTTCTAATGAGGTCGACCCAGTTGTCTATTTATCATTTTTTTTACTACGCATCAAGCTGCGCTGCTTGTCTTTGCTCCTGTGTGCTCGCGCACTCTCGCCTTTTCCACTTATTTTATATTTTTGATTTATTTTTGATTTATTTTGTCAATATACAAAAAAACAATACGCATCGTGCTGTGCTGTTTGTGTTTGCTTGAGTGCATTCGCGCGCTCTCGCTTCTCTCCCACTTTACAATTTTTTGGTTATTATTTATCTATTCCTGAGAGTTTATCTTCTTTTTTATTGTTTATTTAAATGAAGTCGACCAGTTGCCTGCCCTTCCTTCCATTATCCGGCACCGAGACAAACTGAACAAAGTTCTGAGGTCGACCTTGTAAAGATAAGGATTCAGGTCTGTCTGCTGTTTACCTTTGCTCCTGCGCGCACTACCCTTCTCTCCACATTTATGTGTTTGTTTGTTTGTCTATCTAATCTTTTGGGTTTTTATTTCTAATGAGGTCGACTAGTTGTCTATTTATTATTTTTTTTTACTACGCATCAAGCTGCGCTGCTTGTCTTTGCTCCTGTGTGCTCGCGCACTCTCGCCTTTTCCACTTATTTTTATTTTTGATTTATTTTGTCAATTTAAAAAAAAATACGCATCGTGCTGTGCTGTTTGTGTTTGCTTGAGTGCATTCGTGCGCTCTCGCTTTCTCCACTTTACAATATTTTTGTTAATATTTATCTATTCCTGAGAGTTTATCTTATTTTTTATTTGTTTTATTTAAATGAAGTCGACCAGTTGCCTGCCCTTCCTTCCATTATCCGTCACCGAGGACAAACTGAACAAAGTTCTGAGGTCGACCTTGTAAAGATAAGGATTCAGGTCTGTCTGCTGTTTACCCTTTGCTCCTGCCGCGCTACTGCCCTTCTCTCCACATTTATGTGTTTGTTTGTTTGTCTATCTAATCTTTTGGGTTTTTATTTCTAATGAGGTCGACCAGTTGCCTATTCATTATTTTTTTTACTACGCATCAAGCAGCGCTGCTTGTCTTTGCTCCTGTGTGCTCACGCACTCTCGCCTTTTCCACTTATTTTTATTTTTGATTTATTTTGTCAATTTAAAATAAAATACGCATCGTGCTGTGCTGTTTGTGTTTGCTTGAGTGCATTCGCGCGCTCCTCACTTTCTCCACTTTACAATTTTTTTGTTATTATTTATCTATTCCTGAGAGTTTATCTTATTTTTATTTGTTTATTTATATGAAGTCGACCAGTTGCCTGCCCTTCCTTTCCATTATCCGTCACCGAGACAAACTGAACAAAGTTCTGAGGTCGACCTTGTAAACAGAAGGATTCAAGTCTGTCTTCTGTTTACCTTTGCTCCTGCCCACTGCCCTTCTCTCCTCATTTATGTGTTTGTTTGTTTGTCTATCTAATCTTTTGGGTTTTTATTTCTAATGAGGTCGACCAGTTGTCTATTTATTCTTTTTTTTACTATGCATCAAGCTGCGCTGCTTGTCTTTGCTACTGTGTGCTCGCGCACTCTCGCCTTTTCCACTTATTTTTATTTTTGATTTATTTTTGATTTATTTTGTCAATTAAAAAAAAATACGCATGGTGCTGTGCTGTTTTTGTTTGCTTGAGTGCATTCGCGCGCTCTCGCTTTCTCCACTTTACAAATTTTGTTATTATTTATCTATTCCTGAGAGTTTAATCTTATTTTTTATTTGTTTATTTAAATGAAGTCGACCAGTTGCCTGCCCTTCCTTCCATTATCCGTCACCGAGACAAACTGAACATAGTTCTGAGGTCGACCTTGTAAAGATAAGGATTCAGGTCTGTCTGCTGTTTACCTTTGCTGCTGCTCGCACTGCCCTTCTCTCCACATTTATGTGTTTGTTTGTTTGTCTATCTAATCTTTTGGGTTTTTATTTCTAATGAGGTCGACCAGTTGTCTATTTATCATTTTTTTTACTACGCATCAAGCTGCGGCTGCTTGTCTTTGCTCCTGTGTGCTCGCGCACCCTCTCCGCCTTTTCCACTTATTTATATTTTTGATTTATTTTTGATTTATTTTGTCAATATACAAAAAACAATACGCATCGTGCTGTGCTGTTTGTGTTTGCTTGAGTGCATTCGCGCGCTCTCGCTTTCTCCACTTTACAATTTTTTGGTTATTATTTATCTATTCCTGAGAGTTTATCTTCTTTTTTATTTGTTTATTTAAATGAAGTCGACCAGTTGCCTGCCCTTCCTTCCATTATCCGGCACCGAGACAAACTGAACAAAGTTCTGAGGGTCGACCTTGTAAAGATAAGGATTCAGGTCTGCCTGCTGTTTACCTTTGCTCCTGCGCGCACTGCCCTTCTCTCCACATTTATGTGTTTGTTTGTTTGTCTATCTAATCTTTTGGGTTTTTATTTCTAATGAGGTCGACCAGTTGTCTATTTATAATTTTTTTTTACTACGCATCAAGCTGCGCTGCTTGTCCTTTGCTCCTGTGTGCTCCCGCACTCTCGCCTTTTCCACTCATTTTTATTTTTGATTTATTTTGTCAATTTAAAAAAAATATGCATCGTGCTGTGCTGTTTGTGTTTGCTTGAGTGCATTCGTGCGCTCTCGCTTTCTCCACTTTACAATTTTTTTGTTATTATTTGTCTATTCCTGAGAGTTTATCTTATTTTTTATTTGTTTATTTAAATGAAGTCGACCAGTTGCCTGCCCTTCCTTCATTATCCGTCACCGAGACAAACTGAACAAAGTTCTGAGGTCGACATTGTAAAGATAAGGATTCAGGTCTGCCTGCTGTTTACCTTTGCTCCTGCGCAAACTGCCCTTCTCTCCACATTTATGTGTTTGTTTGTTTGTCTATCTAATCTTTTGGGTTTTTATTTCTAATGAGGGTCGACCAGTTGTCTATTTATTATTTTTTTTACTACGCATCAAGCTGCGCTGCTTGTCTTTGCTCCTGTGTGCTCGCGCACTCTCGCCTTTTCCACTTATTTTTATTTTTGATTTATTTTTGATTTATTTTGTCAATTTAAAAAAAATACGCATCGTGCTGTGCTGTTTGTGTTTGCTTGAGTGCATTCGCGCGCTCTCGCGTTCTCACTTTACAATATTTTTGTTATTATTTATCTATTCCTGAGAGTTTGTCTTATTTTTTATTTGTTTATTTTATTGAAGTCGACCAGTTGCCTGCCCTTCCTTCCATTATCCGTCACCGAGACAAACTGAACAAAGTTCTGAGGTCGACCTTATAAAGATAAGGATTCAGGTCTGTCTGCTGTTTACCTTTGCTCCTTCGCGCACTGCCCTTCTCTCCACATTTATGTGTTTGTTTGTTTGTCTATCTAATCTTTTGGTTTTTATTTCTAATGAGGTCGACCAGTTGTCTATTTATTATTTTTTTTACTACGCATCAAGCTGCGCTGCTTGTCTTTGCTCCTGTGCGCTCGCGCACTCTCGCCTTTTCCACTTATTTTTATTTTTGATTTATTTTGATTTATTTTGTCAATTAAAAAAAAATACGCATCGTGCTGTGCTGTTTTGTGTTTGCTTGAGTGCATTCGTGCGCTCTCGCTTTCTCCACTTTACAATTTTTTTGTTATTATTTATCTATTCCTGAGAGTTTAACTTATTTTTTATTTGTTTATTTAAATGAAGTCGACCAGTTGCCTGCCCTTCCTTCCATTATCCGTCACCGAGACAAACTGAACAAAGTTCTGAAGTCGACCTTGTAAAAATAAGGATTCAGGTCTGTCTGCTGTTTACTTTTGCTCCTGCGCGCACTGCCCTTCTCTCCACATTTATGTGTTTGTTTGTTTGTCTATCTAATCTTTTGGGTTTTTATTTCTAATGAGGTCGACCAGTTGTCTATTTATTATTTTTTTTACTACACATGAAGCTGCGCTGCTTGTCTTTGCTCCTGTGTGCTCGCGCACTCTCGCCTTTTCCACTTATTTTTATTTTTGATTTATTTTGTCAATTTAAAAAAAATGCGCATCGTGCTGTGCTGTTTGTGTTTGCTTGAATGCATTCACGAGCTCTCGCTTTCTCCACTTTACAATTTTTTTGTTATTATTTGTCTATTCCTGAGAGTTTATCTTATTTTTTATTTGTTTATTTAAATGAAGTCGACCAGTTGCCTGCCCTTCCTTCCATTATCCGTCACCGAGACAAACGGAACAAAGTTCTGAGGTCGACCTTGTAAAGATAAGGATTCAGGTCTGTCTGCTGTTTACCTTTGCTCCTGCGCGCACTGCCCTTCTCTCCACATTTATGTGTTTGTTTGTTTGTCTATCTAATCTTTTGGGTTTTTATTTCTAATGAGGTCGACCAGTTTTCTATTTATTATTTTTTTACTACGCATCAAGCTGCGCTGCTTTTCTTTGCTCCTGTGCGCTCGCGCACTCTCGACTTTTCCACTTAGTTTTATTTTTGATTTATTTTTGATTTATTATGTCAATTTAAAAAAATCGCATCGTGCTGTGCAGTTTGTGTTTGCTTGAGTGCAATCGCGCGCTCTCGCTTTCTCCACTTTACAATTCTTTGTTATTATTTATCTATTCCTGAGAGTTTATCTTATTTTTTATTTGTTTATTTAAATGAAGTCGACCAGTTGCCTGCCCTTCCTTCCATTATCCGTCACCGAGACAAACTGAACAAAGTTCTGAGGTCGACCTTGTAAAGATAAGGATTCAGGTCTGTCTGCTGTTTACCTTTGCTCCTGCGCGCACTGCCCTTCTCTCCACATTTATGTGTTTGTTTGTTTGTCTATCTAATCTTTTGGGTTTTTATTTCTAATGAGGTCGACCAGTTGTCTATTTATTATTTTTTTTATTACGCATCAAGCTGCGCTGCTTGTCTTTGCTCCTGTGTGCTCGCGCACTCTCGCCTTTTCCACTTATTTTTATTTTTGATTTATTTTTGATTTATTTTGTCAATTTAAAAAAAAACGCATCGTGCTGTGCTGTTTGTGTTTGCTTGAGTGCAATCGCGCGCTCTCGCTTTCTCCACTTTACAATTTTTTGTTATTATTTATCTATTCCTGAGAGTTTATCTTATTTTTTTTGTTTATTTAAAAGAAGTCGACCAGTTGCCTGCCCTTCCTTCCTTTATCCGTCACCGAGACAAACTGAACAAAGTTCTGAGGTCGGCCTTGTAAAGATAAGGATTCAGGTCTGTCTGCTGTTTACCTTTGCTCCTGCGCGCACTACCCTTCTCTCCACATTTATGTGTTTGTTTGTTTGTCTATCTAATCTTTTGGGTTTTTATTTCTAATGAGGTCGACTAGTTGTCTATTTATTATTTTTTTTACTACGCATCAAGCTGCGCTGCTTGTCTTTGCTCCTGTGTGCTCGCGCACTCTCGCCTTTTCCACTTATTTTTATTTTTGATTTATTTTGTCAATTTAAAAAAAATACGCATCGTGCTGTGCTGTTTGTGTTTGCTTGAGTGCATTCGTGCGCTCTCGCTTTCTCCACTTTACAATATTTTTGTTAATATTTATCTATTCCTGAGAGTTTATCTTATTTTTTATTTGTTTATTTAAATGAAGTCGACCAGTTGCCTGCCCTTCCTTCCATTATCCGTCACCGAGACAAACTGAACAAAGTTCTGAGGTCGACCTTGTAAAGATAAGGATTCAGGTCTGTCTGCTGTTTACCTTTGCTCCTGCGCACACTGCCCTTCTCTCCACATTTATGTGTTTGTTTGTTTGTCTATCTAATCTTTTGGGTTTTTATTTCTAATGAGGTCGACCAGTTGCCTATTCATTATTTTTTTTACTACGCATCAAGCAGCGCTGCTTGTCTTTGCTCCTGTGTGCTCACGCACTCTCGCCTTTTCCACTTATTTTTATTTTTGATTTATTTTGTCAATTTAAAAAAAAATACGCATCGTGCTGTGCTGTTTGTGTTTGCTTGAGTGCATTCGCGCGCTCTCACTTTCTCCACTTTACAATTTTTTTGTTATTATTTATCTATTCCTGAGAGTTTATCTTATTTTTATTTGTTTATTTAAATGAAGTCGACCAGTTGCCTGCCCTTCCTTCCATTATCCGTCACCGAGACAAACTGAACAAAGTTCTGAGGTCGACCTTGTAAACATAAGGATTCAAGTCTGTCTTCTGTTTACCTTTGCTCCTGCGCGCACTGCCCTTCTCTCCTCATTTATGTGTTTGTTTGTTTGTCTATCTAATCTTTTGGGTTTTTATTTCTAATGAGGTCGACCAGTTGTCTATTTATTCTTTTTTTTACTATGCATCAAGCTGCGCTGCTTGTCTTTGCTACTGTGTGCTCGCGCACTCTCGCCTTTTCCACTTATTTTTATTTTTGATTTATTTTTGATTATTTTGTCAATTAAAAAAACATACGCATCGTGCTGTGCTGTTTGTGTTTGCTTGAGTGCATTCGTGCGCTCTCGCTTTCTCCACTTTACAATTTTTTTGTTATTATTTATCTATTCCTGAGAGTTTAACTTATTTTTTATTTGTTTATTTAAATGAAGTCGACCAGTTGCCTGCCCTTCCTTCCATTATCCGTCACCGAGACAAACTGAACAAAGTTCTGAAGTCGACCTTGTAAAAATAAGGATTCAGGTCTGTCTGCTGTTTACTTTTGCTCGTGCGCGCACTGCCCTTCTCTCCACATTTATGTGTTTGTTTGTTTGTCTATCTAATGTTTTGGGTTTTTATTTCTAATGAGATCGACCAGTTGTCTATTTATTATTTTTTTTACTACACATGAAGCTGCGCTGCTTGTCTTTGCTCCTGTGTGCTCGCGCACTCTTGCCTTTTCCACTTATTTTTATTTTTGATTTATTTTGTCAATTTAAAAAAAATGCGCATCGTGCTGTGCTGTTTGTGTTTGCTTGAATGCATTCACGAGCTCTCGCTTTCTCCACTTTACAATTTTTTTGTTATTATTTGTCTATTCCTGAGAGTTTATCTTCTTTTTTATTTGTTTATTTAAATGAAGTCGACCAGTTGCCTGCCCTTCCTTCCATTATCCGTCACCGAGACAAACGGAACAAAGTTCTGAGGTCGACCTTGTAATGATAAGGATTCAGGTCTGCCTGCTGTTTACCTTTGCTCCTGCGCGCACTGCCCTTCTCTACACATTTATGTGTTTGTTTGTTTGTCTATCTAATCTTTTGGGTTTTTATTTCTAATGAGGTCGACCAGTTGTCTATTTATTATTTTTTTTTACTACGCATCAAGCTGCGCTGCTTGTCTTTGCTCCTGTGTGCTCGCGCACTCTCGCCTTTTCCACTCATTTTTATTTTTGATTTATTTTGTCAATTTAAAAAAAATATGCATCGTGCTGTGCTGTTTGTGTTTGCTTGAGTGCATTCGCGCGCTCTCGCTTTCTCCACTTTACAATTTTTTTGTTATTATTTGTCTATTACTGAGAGTTTATCTTATTTTTTATTTGTTTATTTAAATGAAGTCGACCAGTTGCCTGCCCTTCCTTCCATTATCCGTCACCGAGACAAACTGAACAAAGTTCTGAGGTCGACATTGTAAAGATAAGGATTCAGGTCTGCCTGCTGTTTACCTTTGCTCCTGCGCACACTGCCCTTCTCTCCACATTTATGTGTTTGTTTGTTTGTCTATCTAATCTTTTGGGTTTTTATTTCTAATGAGGTCGACCAGTTGTCTATTTATTATTTTTTTTACTACGCATCAAGCTGCGCTGCTTGTCTTTGCTCCTGTGTGCTCGCGCACTCTCGCCTTTTCCACTTATTTTTATTTTTGATTTATTTTTGATTTATTTTGTCAATTTAAAAAAAATACGCATCGTGCTGTGCTGTTTGTGTTTGCTTGAGTGCATTCGCGCGCTCTCGCGTTCTCTATTTTACAATTTTTTTGTTATTATTTATCTATTCCTGAGAGTTTGTCTTATTTTTTATTTGTTTATTTAATTGAAGTCGACCAGTTGCCTGCCCTTCCTTCCATTATCCGTCTCCGAGACAAACTGAACAAAATTCTGAGGTCGACCTTATAAAGATAAGGATTCAGGTCTGTCTGCTGTTTACCTTTGCTCCTTCGCGCACTGCCCTTCTCTCCACATTTATGTGTTCGTTTGTTTGTCTATCTAATCTTTTGGTTTTTATTTCTAATGAGGTCGACCAGTTGTCTATTTATTATTTTTTTTACTACGCATCAAGCTGCGCTGCTTGTCTTTGCTCCTGTGCGCTCGCGCACTCTCGCCTTTTCCACTTATTTTTATTTTTGATTTATTTTTGATTTATTTTGTCAATTAAAAAAAAATACGCATCGTGCTGTGCTGTTTGTGTTTGCTTGAGTGCATTCGTGCGCTCTCGCTTTCTCCACTTTACAATTTTTTTGTTATTATTTATCTATTCCTGAGAGTTTAACTTATTTTTTATTTGTTTATTTAAATGAAGTCGACCAGTTGCCTGCCCTTCCTTCCATTATCCGTCACCGAGACAAACTGAACAAAGTTCTGAAGTCGACCTTGTAAAAATAAGGATTCAGGTCTGTCTGCTGTTTACTTTTGCTCGTGCGCGCACTGCCCTTCTCTCCACATTTATGTGTTTGTTTGTTTGTCTATCTAATCTTTTGGGTTTTTATTTCTAATGAGGTCGACCAGTTGTCTATTTATTATTTTTTTTACTACACATGAAGCTGCGCTGCTTGTCTTTGCTCCTGTGTGCTCGCGCACTCTTGCCTTTTCCACTTATTTTTATTTTTGATTTATTTTGTCAATTTAAAAAAATGCGCATCGTGCTGGGCTGTTTGTGTTTGCTTGAATGCATTCACGAGCTCTCGCTTTCTCCACTTTACAATTTTTTTGTTATTATTTGTCTATTCCTGAGAGTTTATCTTATTTTTTATTTGTTTATTTAAATGAAGTCGACCAGATGCCTGCCCTACCTTCGATTATCCGTCAGTGAGACAAACTGAACAAAGTTCTGAGGTCGACCTTGTAAAGATAAGGATTCAGTTCTGATTGCTGTTTACCTTTGCTCCTGCGCGCACTGCCCTTCTCTCCACATTTATGTGTTTGTTTGTTTGTCTATCTAATCTTTTGGGTTTTTATTTCTAATGAGGTCGACCAGTTGTCTATTTATTATTTTTTTTACTACGCATCAAGCTGCGCTGCTTGTCTTTGCTCCTGTGTGCTCACGCACTCTCGCCTTTTCCCCTTATTTTTATTTTTGATTTATTTTTGATTTATTTTGTCAATTTAAAAAAAAACGCATCGTGCTGTGCTGTTTGTGTTTGCTTGAGTGCATTCGTGCGCTCTCGCTTTCTCCACTTTACAATATTTTTGTTAATATTTATCTATTCCTGAGAGTTTATCTTATTTTTTATTTGTTTATTTAAATGATGTCGACCAGTTGCCTGCCCTTCCTTCCATTATCCGTCACCGAGACAAACTGAACAAAGTTCTGAGGTCGACCTTGTAAAGATAAGGATTCAGGTCTGTCTGCTGTTTACCTTTGCTGCTGCTCGCACTGCCCTTCTCTCCACATTTATGTGTTTGTTTGTTTGTCTATCTAATCTTTTGGGTTTTTATTTCTAATGAGGTCGACCAGTTGTCTATTTATCATTTTTTTTTACTACGCATCAAGCTGCGCTGCTTGTCTTTGCTCCTGTGTGCTCGCGCACTCTCGCCTTTTCCACTTATTTATATTTTTGATTTATTTTTGATTTATTTTGTCAATATACAAAAAACAATACGCATCGTGCTGTGCTGTTTGTGTTTGCTTGAGTGCATTCGCGCGCTCTCGCTTTCCTCCACTTTACAATTTTTTGGTTATTATTTATCTATTCCTGAGAGTTTATCTTCTTTTTTATTTGTTTATTTAAATGAAGTCGACCAGTTGCCTGCCCTTCCTTCCATTATCCGGCACCGAGACAAACTGAACAAAGTTCTGAGGTCGACCTTGTAAAGATAAGGATTCAGGTCTGCCTGCTGTTTACCTTTGCTCCTGCGCGCACTGCCCTTCTCTCCACATTTATGTGTTTGTTTGTTTGTCTATCTAATCTTTTGGGTTTTTATTTCTAATGAGGTCGACCAGTTTTCTATTTATTATTTTTTTACTACGCATCAAGCTGCGCTGCTTTTCTTTGCTCCTGTGCGCTCGCGCACTCTCGACTTTTCCACTTAGTTTTATTTTTGATTTATTTTTGATTTATTATGTCAATTTAAAAAAAATCGCATCGTGCTGTGCAGTTTGTGTTTGCTTGAGTGCAATCGCGCGCTCTCGCTTTCTCCACTTTACAATTCTTTGTTATTATTTATCTATTCCTGAGAGTTTATCTTATTTTTTATTTGTTTATTTAAATGAAGTCGACCAGTTGCCTGCCCTTCCTTCCATTATCCGTCACCGAGACAAACTGAACAAAGTTTCTGAGGTCGACCTTGTAAAGATAAGGATTCAGGTCTGTCTGCTGTTTACCTTTGCTCTGCGCGCACTGCCCCTTCTCTCCACATTTATGTGTTTGTTTGTTTGTCTATCTAATCTTTTGGGTTTTTATTTCTAATGAGGTCGACAGTTGTCTATTTATTATTTTTTTTATTACGCATCAAGCTGCGCTGCTTGTCTTTGCTCCTGTGTGCTCGCGCACTCTCGCCTTTTCCACTTATTTTTATTTTTGATTTATTTTTGATTTATTTTGTCAATTTAAAAAAAAACGCATCGTGCTGTGCTGTTTGTGTTTGCTTGAGTGCAATCGCGCGCTCTCGCTTTCTCCACTTTACAATTTTTTGTTATTATTTATCTATTCCTGAGAGTTTATCTTATTTTTTTTGTTTATTTAAAGAAGTCGACCAGTTGCCTGCCCTTCCTTCCTTTATCCGTCACCGAGACAAACTGAACAAAGTTCTGAGGTCGACCTTGTAAAGATAAGGATTCAGGTCTGTCTGCTGTTTACCTTTGCTCCTGCGCGCACTACCCTTCTCTCCACATTTATGTGTTTGTTTGTTTGTCTATCTAATCTTTTGGGGTTTTTATTTCTAATGAGGTCGACTAGTTGTCTATTTATTATTTTTTTTACTACGCATCAAGCTGCGCTGCTTGTCTTTGCTCCTGTGTGCTCGCGCACTCTCGCCTTTCCACTTATTTTATTTTTGATTTATTTTGGTCAATTAAAAAAAAATACGCATCGTGCTGTGCTGTTTGTGTTTGCTTGAGTGCATTCGTGCGCTCTCGCTTTCTCCACTTTACAATATTTTTGTTAATATTTATCTATTCCTGAGAGTTTATCTTATTTTTTATTTGTTTATTTAAATGAAGTCGACCAGTTGCCTGCCCTTCCTTCCATTATCCGTCACCGAGACAAACTGAACAAAGTTCTGAGGGTCGACCTTGTAAAGATAAGGATTCAGGTCTGTCTGCTGTTTACCTTTGCTCCTGCGCGCACTGCCCTTCTCTCCACATTTATGTGTTTGTTTGTTTGTCTATCTAATCTTTTGGGTTTTTTATTTCTAATGAGGTCGACCAGTTGCCTATTCATTATTTTTTTTACTACGCATCAAGCAGCGCTGCTTGTCTTTGCTCCTGTGTGCTCACGCACTCTCGCCTTTTCCACTTATTTTTATTTTGATTTATTTTGTCAATTTAAAAAAAATACGCATCGTGCTGTGCTGTTTGTGTTTGCTTGAGTGCATTCGCGCGCTCTCACTTTCTCCACTTTACAATTTTTTTGTTATTATTTATCTATTCCTGAGAGTTTATTCTTATTTTTATTTGTTTATTTAAATGAAGTCGACCAGTTGCCTGCCCTTCCTTCCATTATCCGTCACCGAGACAAACTGAACAAAGTTCTGAGGTCGACCTTGTAAACAGAAGGATTCAAGTCTGTCTTCTGTTTACCTTTGCTCCTGCCCACTGCCCTTCTCTCCTCATTTATGTGTTTGTTTGTTTGTCTATCTAATCTTTTGGGTTTTTATTTCTAATGAGGTCGACCAGTTGTCTATTTATCTTTTTTTTACTATGCATCAAGCTGCGCTGCTTGTCTTTGCTACTGTGTGCTCGCGCACTCTCGCCTTTTCCACTTATTTTTATTTTTGATTTATTTTTGATTTATTTTGTCAATTAAAAAAAAATACGCATGGTGCTGTGCTGTTTTTGTTTGCTTGAGTGCATTCGCGCGCTCTCGCTTTCTCCACTTTACAAATTTTGTTATTATTTATCTATTCCTGAGAGTTTAATCTTATTTTTTATTTGTTTATTTAAATGAAGTCGACCAGTTGCCTGCCCTTCCTTCCATTATCCGTCACCGAGACAAACTGAACATAGTTCTGAGGTCGACCTTGTAAAGATAAGGATTCAGGTCTGTCTGCTGTTTACCTTTGCTGCTGCTCGCACTGCCCTTCTCTCCACATTTATGTGTTTGTTTGTTTGTCTATCTAATCTTTTGGGTTTTTATTTCTAATGAGGTCGACAGTTGTCTATTTATCATTTTTTTTACTACGCATCAAGCTGCGCTGCTTGTCTTTGCTCCTGTGTGCTCGCGCACTCTCGCCTTTTCCACTTATTTATATTTTTGATTTATTTTTGATTTATTTTGTTCAATATACAAAAAACAATACGCATCGTGCTGTGCTGTTTGTGTTTGCTTGAGTGCATTCGCGCGCTCTCGCTTTCTCCACTTTACAATTTTTTGGTTATTATTTATCTATTCCTGAGAGTTTATCTTCTTTTTTATTTGTTTATTTAAATGAAGTCGACCAGTTGCCTGCCCTTCCTTCCATTATCCGGCACCGAGACAAACTGAACAAGTTCTGAGGTCGACCTTGTAAAGATAAGGATTCAGTTCTGATTGCTGTTTACCTTTGCTCCTGCGCGCACTGCCCTTCTCTCCACATTTATGTGTTTGTTTGTTTGTCTATCTAATCTTTTGGGTTTTTATTTCTAATGAGGTCGACCAGTTGTCTATTTATTATTTTTTTTACTACGCATCAAGCTGCGCTGCTTGTCTTTGCTCCTGTGTGCTCACGCACTCTCGCCTTTTCCCCTTATTTTTATTTTTGATTTATTTTGATTTATTTTGTCAATTTAAAAAAAAACGCATCGTGCTGTGCTGTTTGTGTTTGCTTGAGTGCATTCGTGCGCTCCTCGCTTTCTCCACTTTACAATATTTTTGTTAATATTTATCTATTCCTGAGAGTTTATCTTATTTTTTATTTGTTTATTTAAATGATGTCGACCAGTTGCCTGCCCTTCCTTCCATTATCCGTCCACCGAGACAAACTGAACAAAGTTCTGAGGTCGACCTTGTAAAGATAAGGATTCAGGGTCTGTCTGCTGTTTACCTTTGCTGCTGCTCGCACTGCCCTTCTCTCCACATTTATGTGTTTGTTTGTTTGTCTATCTAATCTTTTGGGGTTTTTATTTCTAATGAGGTCGACCAGTTGTCTATTTATCATTTTTTTTTACTACGCATCAAGCTGCGCTGCTTGTCTTTGCTCCTGTGTGCTCGCGCACTCTCGCCTTTTCCACTTAATTTATATTTTTGATTTATTTTTGATTTATTTTGTCAATATACAAAAAACAATACGCATCGTGCTGTGCTGTTTGTGTTTGCTTGAGTGCATTCGCGCGCTCTCGCTTTCTCCACTTTACAATTTTTTGGTTATTATTTATCTATTCCTGAGAGTTTATATTCTTTTTATTGTTTATTTAAATGAAGTCGACCAGTTGCCTGCCCTTCCCTTCCATTATCCGGCACCGAGACAAACTGAACAAAGTTCTGAGGTCGACCTTGTAAAGATAAGGATTCAGGTCTGCTGCTGTTACCTTTGCTCCTGCGCGCACTGCCCTTCTCTCCACATTTATGTGTTTGTTTGTTTGTCTATCTAATCTTTTGGGTTTTTATTTCTAATGAGGTCGACCAGTTTTCTATTTATTATTTTTTTACTACGCATCAAGCTGCGCTGCTTTTCTTTGCTCCTGTGCGCTCGCGCACTCTCGACTTTTCCACTTAGTTTTATTTTTGATTTATTTTTGATTTATTATGTCAATTTAAAAAAAATCGCATCGTGCTGTGCAGTTTGTGTTTGCTTGAGTGCAATCGCGCGCTCTCGCTTTCTCCACTTTACAATTCTTTGTTATTATTATCTATTCCTGAGAGTTTATCTTATTTTTTATTTGTTTATTTAAATGAAGTCGACCAGTTGCCTGCCCTTCCTTCCATTATCCGTCACCGAGACAAACTGAACAAAGTTCTGAGGTCGACCCTTGTAAAGATAAGGATTCAGGTCTGTCTGCTGTTTACCTTTGCTCCTGCGCGCACTGCCTTCTCTCCACATTTATGTGTTTGTTTGTTTGTCTATCTAATCTTTTGGGTTTTTATTTCTAATGAGGTCGACCAGTTGTCTATTTATTATTTTTTTTATTACGCATCAAGCTGCGCTGCTTGTCTTTGCTCCTCTGTGCTCGCGCACTCTCGCCTTTTCCACTTATTTTTATTTTTGATTTATTTTTGATTTATTTGTCAATTTAAAAAAAACGCATCGTGCTGTGCTGTTTGTGTTTGCTTGAGTGCAATCGCGCGCTCTCGCTTTCTCCACTTTACAATTTTTTGTTATTATTTATCTATTCCTGAGAGTTTATCTTATTTTTTTTGTTTATTTAAAAGAAGTCGACCAGTTGCCTGCCCTTCTTCCTTTATCCGTCACCGAGACAAACTGAACAAAGTTCTGAGGTCGACCTTGTAAAGATAAGGATTCAGGTCTGTCTGCTGTTTACCTTTGCTCCTGCGCGCACTACCCTTCTCTCCACATTTATGTGTTTGTTTGTTTGTCTATCTAATCTTTTGGGTTTTTATTTCTAATGAGGTCGACTAGTTGTCTATTTATTATTTTTTTTACTACGCATCAAGCTGCGCTGCTTGTCTTTGCTCCTGTGTGCTCGCGCACTCTCGCCTTTTCCACTTATTTTTATTTTTGATTTATTTTGTCAATTTAAAAAAATACGCATCGTGCTGTGCTGTTTGTGGTTTGCTTGAGTGCATTCGTGCGCTCTCGCTTTCTCCACTTTACATATTTTTGTTAATATTTATCTATTCCTGAGAGTTTATCTTATTTTTTATTTGTTTATTTAAATGAAGTCGACCAGTTGCCTGCCCTTCCTTCCATTATCCGTCACCGAGACAAACTGAACAAAGTTCTGAGGTCGACCTTGTAAAGATAAGGATTCAGGTCTGTCTGCTGTTTACCTTTGCTCCTGCGCGCACTGCCCTTCTCTCCACATTTATGTGTTTGTTTGTTTGTCTATCTAATCTTTTGGGTTTTTATTTCTAATGAGGTCGACCAGTTGCCTATTCATTATTTTTTTTACTACGCATCAAGCAGCGCTGCTTGTCTTTGCTCCTGTGTGCTCACGCACTCTCGCCTTTTCCACTTATTTTTATTTTTGATTTATTTTGTCAATTTAAAAAAAAATACGCATCGTGCTGTGCTGTTTGTGTTTGCTTGAGTGCATTCGCGCGCTCTCACTTTCTCCACTTTACAATTTTTTTGTTATTATTTATCTATTCCTGAGAGTTTATCTTATTTTTATTTGTTTATTTAAATGAAGTCGACCAGTTGCCTGCCCTTCCTTCCATTATCCGTCACCGAGACAAACTGAACAAAGTTCTGAGGTCGACCTTGTAAACAGAAGGATTCAAGTCTGTCTTCTGTTTACCTTTGCTCCTGCCCACTGCCCTTCTCTCCTCATTTATGTGTTTGTTTGTTTGTCTATCTAATCTTTTGGGTTTTTATTTCTAATGAGGGTCGACCAGTTGTCTATTTATTCTTTTTTTTACTATGCATCAAGCTGCGCTGCTTGTCTTTGCTACTGTGTGCTCGCGCACTCTCGCCTTTTCCACTTATTTTTATTTTTGATTTATTTTTGATTTATTTTGTCAATTAAAAAAAATACGCATGGTGCTGTGCTGTTTTTGTTTGCTTGAGTGCATTCGCGCGCTCTCGCTTTCTCCACTTTACAAATTTTGTTATTATTTATCTATTCCTGAGAGTTTAATCTTATTTTTTATTTGTTTATTTAAATGAAGTCGACCAGTTGCCTGCCCTTCCTTCCATTATCCGTCACCGAGACAAACTGAACATAGTTCTGAGGTCGACCTTGTAAAGATAAGGATTCAGGTCTGTCTGCTGTTTACCTTTGCTGCTGCTCGCACTGCCCTTCTCTCCACATTTATGTGTTTGTTTGTTTGTCTATCTAATCTTTTGGGTTTTTATTTCTAATGAGGTCGACCAGTTGTCTATTTATCATTTTTTTACTACGCATCAAGCTGCGCTGCTTGTCTTTGCTCCTGTGTGCTCGCGCACTCTCGCCTTTTCCACTTATTTATATTTTTGATTTATTTTTGATTTATTTTGTCAATATACAAAAAACAATACGCATCGTGCTGTGCTGTTTGTGTTTGCTTGAGTGCATTCGCGCGCTCTCGCTTTCTCCACTTTACAATTTTTTGGTTATTATTTATCTATTCCTGAGATTTTATCTTCTTTTTTTATTTGTTTATTAAATGAAGTCGACCAGTTGCCTGCCCTTCCTTCCATTATCCGGCACCGAGACAAACTGAACAAAGTTCTGAGGTCGACCTTGTAAAGATAAGGATTCAGGTCTGCCTGCTGTTTTACCTTTGCTCCTGCGCGCACTGCCCTTCTCTCCACATTTATGTGTTTGTTTGTTTGTCTATCTAATCTTTTGGGTTTTTATTTCTAATGAGGTCGACCAGTTGTCTATTTATTATTTTTTTTTACTACGCATCAAGCTGCGCTGCTTGTCTTTGCTCCTGTGTGCTTCCGCACTCTCGCCTTTTCCACTCATTTTATTTTTGATTTATTTTGTCAATTTAAAAAAAATATGCATCGTGCTGTGCTGTTTGTGTTTGCTTGAGTGCATTCGTGCGCTCTCGCTTTCTCCACTTTACAATTTTTTTGTTATTATTTGTCTATTCCTGAGAGTTTATCTTATTTTTTATTTGTTTATTTAAATGAAGTCGACCAGTTGCCTGCCCTTCCTTCCATTATCCGTCACCGAGACAAACTGAACAAAGTTCTGAGGTCGACATTGTAAAGATAAGGATTCAGGTCTGCCTGCTGTTTACCTTTGCTCCTGCGCAAACTGCCCTTCTCTCCACATGTATGTGTTTGTTTGTTTGTCTATCTAATCTTTTGGGTTTTTATTTCTAATGAGGTCGACCAGTTGTCTATTTATTATTTTTTTTACTACGCATCAAGCTGCGCTGCTTGTCTTTGCTCCTGTGTGCTCGCGCACTCTCGCCTTTTCCACTTATTTTTATTTTTGATTTATTTTTGATTTATTTTGTCAATTTAAAAAAAATACGCATCGTGCTGTGCTGTTTGTGTTTGCTTGAGTGCATTCGCGCGCTCTCGCGTTCTCCACTTTACAATATTTTTGTTATTATTTATCTATTCCTGAGAGTTTGTCTTATTTTTTATTTGTTTATTTAATTGAAGTCGACCAGTTGCCTGCCCTTCCTTCCATTATCCGTCACCGAGACAAACTGAACAAAGTTCTGAGGTCGACCTTATAAAGATAAGGATTCAGGTCTGTCTGCTGTTTACCTTTGCTCCTTCGCGCACTGCCCTTCTCTCCACATTTATGTGTTTGTTTGTTTGTCTATCTAATCTTTTGGTTTTTATTTCTAATGAGGTCGACCAGTTGTCTATTTATTATTTTTTTTACTACGCATCAAGCTGCGCTGCTTGTCTTTGCTCCTGTGCGCTCGCGCACTCTCGCCTTTTCCACTTATTTTTATTTTTGATTTATTTTTGATTTATTTTGTCAATTAAAAAAATACGCATCGTGCTGTGCTGTTTGTGTTTGCTTGAGTGCATTCGTGCGCTCTCGCTTTCTCCACTTTACAATTTTTTTGTTATTATTTATCTATTCCTGAGAGTTTAACTTATTTTTTATTTCCTTTATTTAAATGAAGTCGACCAGTTGCCTGCCCTTCCTTCCATTATCCGTCACCGAGACAAACTGAACAAAGTTCTGAAGTCGACCTTGTAAAAATAAGGATTCAGGTCCTGTCTGCTGTTTACTTTTGCTCCTGCGCGCACTGCCCTTCTCTCCACATTTATGTGTTTGTTTGTTTGTCTATCTAATCTTTTGGGTTTTTATTTCTAATGAGGTCGACAGTTGTCTATTTATTATTTTTTACTACACATGAAGCTGCGCTGCTTGTCTTTGCTCCTGTGTGCTCGCGCACTCTCGCCTTTTCACTTATTTTTATTTTTGATTTATTTTGTCAATTTAAAAAAAATGCGCATCGTGCTGTTCTGTTTGTGTTTGCTTGAATGCATTCACGAGCTCTCGCTTTCTCCACTTTACAATTTTTTTGTTATTATTTGTCTATTCCTGAGAGTTTATCTTATTTTTTATTTGTTTATTTAAATGAAGTCGACCAGTTGCCTGCCCTTCCTTCCATTATCCGTCACCGAGACAAACGGAACAAAGTTCTGAGGTCGACCTTGTAAAGATAAGGATTCAGGTCTGTCTGCTGTTTACCTTTGCTCCTGCGCGCACTGCCCTTCTCTCCACATTTATGTTTGTTTGTTTGTCTATCTAATCTTTTGGGTTTTTATTTCTAATGAGGTCGACCAGTTTTCTATTTATTATTTTTTTACTACGCATCAAGCTGCGCTGCTTTTCTTTGCTCCTGTGCGCTCGCGCACTCTCGACTTTTCCACTTAGTTTTATTTTTGATTTATTTTTGATTTATTATGTCAATTTAAAAAAAATCGCATCGTGCTGTGCAGTTTGTGTTTGCTTGAGTGCAATCGCGCGCTCTCGCTTTCTCCACTTTACAATTCTTTGTTATTATTTATCTATTCCTGAGAGTTTATCTTATTTTTTATTTGTTTATTTAAATGAAGTCGACCAGTTGCCTGCCCTTCCTTCCATTATCCGTCACCGAGACAAACTGAACAAAGTTCTGAGGTCGACCTTGTAAAGATAAGGATTCAGGTCTGTCTGCTGTTTACCTTTGCTCCTGCGCGCACTGCCCTTCTCTCCACATTTATGTGTTTGTTTGTTTGTCTATCTAATCTTTTGGGTTTTTATTTCTAATGAGGTCGACCAGTTGTCTATTTATTATTTTTTTTATTACGCATCAAGCTGCGCTGCTTGTCTTTGCTCCTGTGTGCTCGCGCACTCTCGCCTTTTCCACTTATTTTATTTTTGATTTATTTTGATTTATTTTGTCAATTTAAAAAAAAACGCATCGTGCTGTGCTGTTTGTGTTTGCTTGAGTGCAATCGCGCGCTCTCGCTTTCTCCACTTTACAATTTTTTGTTATTATTTATCTATTCCTGAGAGTTTATCTTATTTTTTTTGTTTATTTAAAAGAAGTCGACCAGTTGCCTGCCCTTCCTTCCTTTATCCGTCACCGAGACAAACTGAACAAAGTTCTGAGGTCGGCCTTGTAAAGATAAGGATTCAGGTCTGTCTGCTGTTTACCTTTGCTCCTGCGCGCACTACCCTTCTCTCCACATTTATGTGTTTGTTTGTTTGTCTATCTAATCTTTTGGGTTTTTATTTCTAATGAGGTCGACTAGTTGTCTATTTATTATTTTTTTTACTACGCATCAAGCTGCGCTGCTTGTCTTTGCTCCTGTGTGCTCGCGCACTCTCGCCTTTTCCACTTATTTTTATTTTTGATTTATTTTGTCAATTTAAAAAAAATACGCATCGTGCTGTGCTGTTTGTGTTTGCTTGAGTGCATTCGTGCGCTCTCGCTTTCTCCACTTTACAATATTTTTGTTAATATTTATCTATTCCTGAGAGTTTATCTTATTTTTTATTTGTTTTTTAAATGAAGTCGACCAGTTGCCTGCCTTCCTTCCATTATCCGTCACCGAGACAAACTGAACAAAGTTCTGAGGGTCGACCTTGTAAAGATAAGGATTCAGGTCTGTCTGCTGTTTACCTTTGCTCCTGCGCGCACTGCCCTTCTCTCCACATTTATGTGTTTGTTTGTTTGTCTATCTAATCTTTTGGGTTTTTATTTCTAATGAGGTCGACCAGTTGCCTATTCATTATTTTTTTTACTACGCATCAAGCAGCGCTGCTTGTCTTTGCTCCTGTGTGCTCACGCACTCTCGCCTTTTCCACTTATTTTTATTTTTGATTTATTTTGTCAATTTAAAAAAAAATACGCATCGTGCTGTGCTGTTTGTGTTTGCTTGAGTGCATTCGCGCGCTCTCACTTTCTCCACTTTACAATTTTTTTGTTATTATTTATCTATTCCTGAGAGTTTATCTTATTTTTATTTGTTTATTTAAATGAAGTCGACCAGTTGCCTGCCCTTCCTTCATTATCCGTCACCGAGACAAACTGAACAAAGTTCTGAGGTCGACCTTGTAAACATAAGGATTCAAGTCTGTCTTCTGTTTACCTTTGCTCCTGCGCGCACTGCCCTTCTCTCCTCATTTATGTGTTTGTTTGTTTGTCTATCTAATCTTTTGGGTTTTTATTTCTAATGAGGTCGACCAGTTGTCTATTTATTCTTTTTTTTACTATGCATCAAGCTGCGCTGCTTGTCTTTGCTACTGTGTGCTCGCGCACTCTCGCCTTTTCCACTTATTTTTATTTTTGATTTATTTTTGATTTATTTTGTCAATTAAAAAAAACATACGCATCGTGCTGTGCTGTTTGTGTTTGCTTGAGTGCATTCGTGCGCTCTCGCTTTCTCCACTTTACAATTTTTTTGTTATTATTTATCTATTCCTGAGAGTTTAACTTATTTTTTATTTGTTTATTTAAATGAAGTCGACCAGTTGCCTGCCCTTCCTTCCATTATCCGTCACCGAGACAAACTGAACAAGTTCTGAAGTCGACCTTGTAAAAATAAGGATTCAGGTCTGTCTGCTGTTTACTTTTGCTCGTGCGCGCACTGCCCTTCTCTCCACATTTATGTGTTTGTTTGTTTGTCTATCTATGTTTTGGGTTTTTATTTCTAATGAGATCGACCAGTTGTCTATTTATTATTTTTTTACTACACATGAAGCTGCGCTGCTTGTCTTTGCTCCTGTGTGCTCGCGCACTCTTGCCTTTTCCACTTATTTTTATTTTTGATTTATTTTGTCAATTTAAAAAAAATGCGCATCGTGCTGTGCTGTTTGTGTTTGCTTGAATGCATTCACGAGCTCTCGCTTTCTCCACTTTACAATTTTTTTGTTATTATTTGTCTATTCCTGAGAGTTTATCTTCTTTTTTATTTGTTTATTTAAATGAAGTCGACCAGTTGCCTGCCCTTCCTTCCATTATCCGTCACCGAGACAAACGGAACAAAGTTCTGAGGTCGACCTTGTAATGATAAGGATTCAGGTCTGCCTGCTGTTTACCTTTGCTCCTGCGCGCACTGCCCTTCTCTACACATTTATGTGTTTTGTTTGTTTGTCTATCTAATCTTTTGGGTTTTATTTCTAATGAGGTCGACCAGTTGTCTATTTATTATTTTTTTTTACTACGCATCAAGCTGCGCTGCTTGTCTTTGCTCCTGTGTGCTCGCGCACTCTCGCCTTTTCCACTCATTTTTATTTTTGATTTATTTTGTCAATTTAAAAAAAATATGCATCGTGCTGTGCTGTTTGTGTTTGCTTGAGTGCATTCGCGCGCTCTCGCTTCTCACTTTACAATTTTTTTGTTATTATTTGTCTATTACTGAGAGTTTATCTTATTTTTTATTTGTTTATTTAAATGAAGTCGACCAGTTGCCTGCCCTTCTTCCATTATCCGTCACCGAGACAAACTGAACAAAGTTCTGAGGTCGACATTGTAAAGATAAGGATTCAGGTCTGCCTGCTGTTTACCTTTGCTCCTGCGCACACTGCCCTTCTCTCACATTTATGTGTTTTGTTTGTTTGTCTATCTAATCTTTTGGGTTTTTATTTCTAATGAGGTCGACCAGTTGTCTATTTATTATTTTTTTTACTACGCATCAAGCTGCGCTGCTTGTCTTTGCTCCTGTGTGCTCGCGCACTCTCGCCTTTTCCACTTATTTTATTTTTGATTTATTTTTGATTTATTTTGTCAATTTAAAAAAAATACGCATCGTGCTGTGCTGTTTGTGTTTGCTTGAGTGCATTCGCGCGCTCTCGCGTTCTCTATTTTACAATTTTTTTGTTATTATTTATCTATTCCTGAGAGTTTGTCCTTATTTTTTATTTGTTTATTTAATTGAAGTCGACCAGTTGCCTGCCCTTCCTTCCATTATCCGTCTCCGAGACAAACTGAACAAAATTCTGAGGTCGACCTTATAAAGATAAGGATTCAGGTCTGTCTGCTGTTTACCTTTGCTCCTTCGCGCACTGCCCTTCTCTCCACATTATGTGTTCGTTTGTTTGTCTATCTAATCTTTTGGTTTTTATTTCTAATGAGGTCGACCAGTTGTCTATTTATTATTTTTTTACTACGCATCAAGCTGCGCTGCTTGTCTTTGCTCCTGTGCGCTCGCGCACTCTCGCCTTTTCCACTTATTTTTATTTTTGATTTATTTTGATTTATTTTGTCAATTAAAAAAAATACGCATCGTGCTGTGCTGTTTGTGTTTGCTTGAGTGCATCGTGCGCTCTCGCTTTCTCCACTTTACAATTTTTTTGTTATTATTTATCTATTCCTGAGAGTTTAACTTATTTTTTATTTGTTTATTTAAATGAAGTCGACCAGTTGCCTGCCCTTCCTTCCATTATCCGTCACCGAGACAAACTGAACAAGTTCTGAAGTCGACCTTGTAAAAATAAGGATTCAGGTCTGTCTGCTGTTTACTTTTGCTCGTGCGCGCACTGCCCTTCTCTCCACATTTATGTGTTTGTTTGTTTGTCTATCTAATCTTTTGGGTTTTTATTTCTAATGAGGTCGACCAGTTGTCTATTTATTATTTTTTTTACTACACATGAAGCTGCGCTGCTTGTCTTTGCTCCTGTGTGCTCGCGCACTCTTGCCTTTTCACTTATTTTTATTTTTGATTTATTTTGTCAATTTAAAAAAAATGCGCATCGTGCTTGCTGTTTGTGTTTGCTTGAATGCATTCACGAGCTCTCGCTTTCTCCACTTTACAATTTTTTTGTTATTATTTGTCCTATTCCTGAGAGTTTATCTTATTTTTTATTTGTTTATTTAAATGAAGTCGACCAGATGCCTGCCCTACCTTCGATTATCCGTCAGTGAGACAAACTGAACAAAGTTCTGAGTCGACCTGTAAAGATAAGGATTCAGTTCTGATGCTGTTTACCTTTGCTCCTGCGCGCACTGCCCTTCTCTCCACATTTATGTGTTTGTTTGTTTGGTCTATCTAATCTTTTGGGTTTTTATTTCTAATGAGGTCGACAGTTGTCTATTTATTATTTTTTTTACTACGCATCAAGCTGCGCTGCTTGTCTTTGCTCCTGTGTGCTCACGCACTCTCGCCTTTTCCCCTTATTTTTATTTTTGATTTATTTTTGATTTATTTTGTCAATTTAAAAAAAAACGCATCGTGCTGTGCTGTTTGTGTTTGCTTGAGTGCATTCGTGCGCTCTCGCTTTCTCCACTTTACAATATTTTTGTTAATATTTATCTATTCCTGAGAGTTTATCTTATTTTTTATTTGTTTATTTAAATGATGTCGGACCAGTTGCCTGCCCTTCCTTCCATTATCCGTCACCGAGACAAACTGAACAAAGTTCTGAGGTCGACCTTGTAAAGATAAGGATTCAGGTCTGTCTGCTGTTTACCTTTGCTGCTGCTCGCACTGCCCTTCTCTCCACATTTATGTGTTTGTTTGTTTGTCTATCTAATCTTTTGGGTTTTTATTTCTAATGAGGTCGACCAGTTGTCTATTTATCATTTTTTTTACTACGCATCAAGCTGCGCTGCTTGTCTTTGCTCCTGTGTGCTCGCGCACTCTCGCCTTTTCCACTTATTATATTTTTGATTATTTTTGATTTATTTTGTCAATATACAAAAAACAATACGCATCGTGCTGTGCTGTTTGTGTTTGCTTGAGTGCATTCGCGCGCCTCTCGGCTTTCTCCACTTTACAATTTTTTGGTTATTATTTATCTATTCCTGAGAGTTTATCTTCTTTTTTATTTGTTTATTTAAATGAAGTCGACCAGTTGCCTGCCCTTCCTTCCATTATCCGGCACCGAGACAAACTGAACAAAGTTCTGAGGTCGACCTTGTAAAGATAAGGATTCAGGTCTGCCTGCTGTTTACCTTTGCTCCTGCGCGCACTGCCCTTCTCTCCACATTTATGTGTTTGTTTGTTTGTCTATCTAATCTTTTGGGTTTTATTTCTAATGAGGTCGACCAGTTTTCTATTTATTATTTTTTTACTACGCATCAAGCTGCGCTGCTTTTCTTTGGCTCCTGTGCGGCTCGCGCACTCTCGACTTTTCCACTTAGTTTTATTTTTGATTTATTTTTGATTTATTATGTCAATTTAAAAAAAATCGCATCGTGCTGTGCAGTTTGTGTTTGCTTGAGAGCAATCGCGCGCTCTCGCTTCTCCACTTTACAATTCTTTGTTATTATTTATCTATTCCTGAGAGTTTATCTTAATTTTTTATTTGTTTATTTAAATGAAGTCGACCAGTTGCCTGCCCTTCCTTCCATTATCCGTCACCGGAGACAAACTGAACAAAGTTCTGAGGTCGACCTTGTAAAGATAAGGATTCAGGTCTGTCTGCTGTTTACCTTTGCTCCTGCGCGCACTGCCCTTCTCTCCACATTTATGTGTTTGTTTGTTTGTCTATCTAATCTTTTGGGTTTTTATTTCTAATGAGGTCGACAGTTGTCTATTTATTATTTTTTTTATTACGCATCAAGCTGCGCTGCTTGTCTTTGCTCCTGTGTGCTCGCGCACTCTCGCCTTTTCCACTTATTTTTATTTTTGATTTATTTTTGATTTATTTTGTCAATTTAAAAAAAACGCATCGTGCTGTGCTGTTTGTGTTTGCTTGAGTGCATCGCGCGCTCTCGCTTTCCTCCACTTTACAATTTTTTGTTATTATTTATCTATTCCTGAGAGTTTATCTTATTTTTTTTGTTTATTTAAAAGAAGTCGACCAGTTGCCTGCCCTTCCTTCCTTTATCCGGTCACCGAGACAAACTGAACAAAGTTCTGAGGTCGACCTTGTAAAGATAAGGATTCAGGTCTGTCTGCTGTTTACCTTTGCTCCTGCGCGCACTACCCTTCTCTCCACATTTATGTGTTTGTTTGTTTGTCTATCTAATCTTTTGGGTTTTTATTTCTAATGAGGTCGACTAGTTGTCTATTTATATTTTTTTTACTACGCATCAAGCTGCGCTGCTTGTCTTTGCTCCTGTGTGCTCGCGCACTCTCGCCTTTTCCACTTATTTTTATTTTGATTTATTTTGTCAATTTAAAAAAATACGCATCGTGCTGTGCTGTTTGTGTTTGCTTGAGTGCATTCGTGCGCTCTCGCTTTCTCCACTTTACAATATTTTTGTTAATATTTATCTATTCCTGAGAGTTTATCTTATTTTTTATTTGTTTATTTAAATGAAGTCGACCAGTTGCCTGCCCTTCCTTCCATTATCCGTCACCGAGACAAACTGAACAAAGTTCTGAGGTCGACCTTGTAAGATAAGGATTCAGGTCTGTCTGCTGTTTACCTTTGCTCCTGCGCGCACTGCCCTTCTCTCCACATTTATGTGTTTGTTTGTTTGTCTATCTAATCTTTTGGGTTTTTATTTCTAATGAGGTCGACCAGTTGCCTATTCATTATTTTTTTTACTACGCATCAAGCAGCGCTGCTGTCTTTGCTCCTGTGTGCTCACGCACTCTCGCCTTTTCCACTTATTTTTATTTTTGATTTATTTTGTCAATTTAAAAAAAAATACGCATCGTGCTGTGCTGTTTGTGTTTTGCTTGAGTGCATTCGCGCGCTCTCACTTTCTCCACTTTACAATTTTTTTGTTATTATTTATCTATTCCTGAGAGTTTATCTTATTTTTATTTGTTTATTTAAATGAAGTCGACCAGTTGCCTGCCCTTCCTTCCATTATCGTCACCGAGACAAACTGAACAAAGTTCTGAGGTCGACCTTGTAAACAGGAGGATTCAAGTCTGTCCTTCTGTTTACCTTTGCTCCTGCCCACTGCCCTTCTCTCCTCATTTATGTGTTTGTTTGTTTGTCTATCTAATCTTTTGGGTTTTTATTTCTAATGAGGTCGACCAGTTGTCTATTTATTCTTTTTTTTACTATGCATCAAGCTGCGCTGCTTGTCTTTGCTACTGTGTGCTCGCGCACTCTCGCCTTTTCCACTTATTTTTATTTTTGATTTATTTTTGATTTATTTTGTCAATTAAAAAAAATACGCATGGTGCTGTGCTGTTTTTGTTTGCTTGAGTGCATTCGCGCGCTCTCGCTTTCTCCACTTTACAAATTTGTGTATTATTTATCTATTCCTGAGAGTTTAATCTTATTTTTTATTGTTTATTTAAATGAAGTCGACCAGTTGCCTGCCCTTCCTTCCATTATCCGTCACCGAGACAACTGAACATAGTTCTGAGGTCGGACCTTGTAAAGATAAGGATTCAGGTCTGTCTGCTGTTTACCTTGCTGCTGCTCGCACTGCCCTTCTCTCCACATTTATGTGTTTGTTTGTTTGTCTATCTAATCTTTTGGGTTTTTATTTCTAATGAGGGTCGACCAGTTGTCTATTTATCATTTTTTTACTACGCATCAAGCTGCGCTGCTTGTCTTTGCTCCTGTGTGCTCGCGCACTCTCGCCTTTTCCACTTATTTATATTTTTGATTTATTTTTGATTTATTTTGTCAATATACAAAAAACAATACGCATCGTGCTGTGCTGTTTGTGTTTGCTTGAGTGCATTCGCGCGCTCTCGCTTTCTCCACTTTACAATTTTTTTGGTTATTATTTATCTATTCCTGAGAGTTTATCTTCTTTTTATTTGTTTATTTAAATGAAGTCGACCAGTTGCCTGCCCTTCCTTCCATTATCCGGCACCGAGACAAACTGAACAAAGTTCTGAGGTCGACCTTGTAAAGATAAGGATTCAGGTCTGCCTGCTGTTTACCTTTGCTCCTGCGCGCACTGCCCTTCTCTCCACATTTATGTGTTTGTTTGTTTGTCTATCTAATCTTTTGGGGTTTTATTTCTAATGAGGTCGACCAGTTGTCTATTTATTATTTTTTTTTACTACGCATCAAGCTGCGCTGCTTGTCTTTGCTCCTGTGTGCTCCCGCACTCTCGCCTTTTCCACTCATTTTTATTTTTGATTTATTTTGTCAATTTAAAAAAAATATGCATCGTGCTGTGCTGTTTGTGTTTGCTTGAGTGCATTCGTCTGCTCTCTGCTTTCTCCACTTTACAATTTTTTTGTTATTATTTGTCTATTCCTGAGAGTTTATCTTATTTTTTATTTGTTTATTTAAATGAAGTCGACCAGTTGCCTGCCCTTCCTTCCATTATCCGTCACCGAGACAAACTGAACAAAGTTCTGAGGTCGACATTGTAAAGATAAGGATTCAGGTCTGCCTGCTGTTTACCTTTGCTCCTGCGCCAAACTGCCCTTCTCTCCACATTTATGTGTTTGTTTGTTGTCTATCTAATCTTTTGGGTTTTTATTTCTAATGAGGTCGACCAGTTGTCTATTTATTATTTTTTTTACTACGCATCAAGCTGCGCTGCTTGTCTTTGCTCCTGTGTGCTCGCGCACTCTCGCCTTTTCCACTTATTTTTATTTTTGATTTATTTTGATTTATTTTGTCAATTAAAAAAAATACGCATCGTGCTGTGCTGTTTGTGTTTGCTTGAGTGCATTCGCGCGCTCTCGCGTTCTCCACTTTACAATATTTTTGTTATTATTTATCTATTCCTGAGAGTTTGTCTTATTTTTTATTTGTTTATTTAATTGAAGTCGACCAGTTGCCTGCCCTTCCTTCCATTATCCGTCACCGAGACAAACTGAACAAAGTTCTGAGGTCGACCTTTATAAAGATAGGATTCAGGTCTGTCTGCTGTTTACCTTTGCTCCTTCGCGCACTGCCCTTCTCTCCACATTTATGTGTTTGTTTGTTGTCTATCTAATCTTTTGGTTTTTATTTCTAATGAGGTCGACCAGTTGTCTATTTATTATTTTTTTACCTACGCATCAAGCTGCGCTGCTTGTCTTTGCTCCTGTGCGCTCGCGCACTCTCGCCTTTTCCACTTATTTTTATTTTTGATTTATTTTTGATTTATTTTGCAATTAAAAAAAATACGCATCGTGCTGTGCTGTTTGTGTTTGCTTGAGTGCATTCGTGCGCTCTCGCTTTCTCCACTTTACAATTTTTTTGTTATTATTTATCTATTCCTGAGAGTTTAACTTATTTTTTATTTGTTTATTTAAATGAAGTCGACCAGTTGCCTGCCCTTCCTTCCATTATCCGTCCACCGAGACAAACTGAACAAAGTTCTGAAGTCGACCTTGTAAAAATAAGGATTCAGGTCTGTCTGCTGTTTCTTTTGCTCCTGCGCGCACTGCCCTTCTCTCCACATTTATGTGTTTGTTTGTTTGTCTATCTAATCTTTTGGGTTTTTTATTCCTAATGAGGTCGACCAGTTGTCTATTTATTATTTTTTTACTACACATGAGAGCTGCGCTGCTTGTCTTTGCTCCTGTGTGCTCGCGCACTCTCGCCTTTTCCACTTATTTTTATTTTTGATTTATTTTGTCAATTTAAAAAAATGCGCATCGTGCTGTGCTGTTTGTGTTTGCTTGAATGCATTCACGAGCTCTCGCTTTCTCCACTTTACAATTTTTTTGTTATTATTTGTCTATTCCTGAGAGTTTATCTTATTTTTT
>NW_025958022.1:0-36053 GCF_023159225.1 Perognathus longimembris pacificus | reverse complement strand
TAAATGAAGTCGACCAGTTGCCTGCCCTTCCTTCCATTATCCGTCACCGAGACAAACTGAACAAAGTTCTGAGGTCGACCTTGTAAAGATAAGGATTCAGGTCTGTCTGCTGTTTACCTTTGCTCCTGCGCGCACTGCCCTTCTCTCCACATTTATGTGTTTCTTTGTTTGTCTATCTAATCTTTTGGGTTTTTATTTCTAATGAGGTCGACCAGTTGTCTATTTATTATTTTTTTTACTACGCATCAAGCTGCGCTGCTTGTCTTTGCTCCTGTGTGCTCGCGCACTCTCGCCTTTTCCACTTATTTTTATTTTTGATTTATTTTTGATATATTTTGTCAATTAAAAAAATACGCATCGTGCTGTGCTGTTTGTGTTTGCTTGAGTGCATTCGCCCGCTCTCGCTTTCTCCACTTTACAATTTTTTGTTATTATTTATCTATTCCTGAGAGTTTATCTTATTTTTTATTAGTTTATTTAAATGAAGTCGACCAGTTGCCTGCCCTTCCTTCCATTATCCGTCACCGAGACAAACTGAACAAAGTTCTGAGGTCGACCTTGTAAAGATAAGGATTCAGGTCTGTCTGCTCTTTACCTTTGCTCCTGCGCGCACTGCCCTTCTCTCCACATTTATGTGTTTGTTTGTTTGTCTAATTAATCTTTTGGGTTTTTATTTCTAATGAGGTCGACCCGTTGTCTATTTATTATTTTTTTTACTACGCATCAAGCTGCGCTGCTTGTCTTTGCTCCTGTGTGCTCGCGCACCTCTCGCCTTTTACCCTTATTTTTATTTTTGATTTATTTTTGATTTATTTTGTAAATTTAAAAAAAATACGCATCGTGCTGTGCTGTTTGTGTTTGCTTGAGTGCATTCGCGTGCTCTCGCTTTCTCCACTTTACAATTTTTGTTATTATTTATCTATTCCTGAGAGTTTATCTTATTTTTCATTTGTTTATTTAAATGAAGTCGACCAGTTGCCTGCCCTTCCTTCCATTATCCGTCACCGAGACAAACTGAACAAAGTTCTGAGGTCGACCTTGTAAAGATAAGGATTCAGGTCTGTCTGCTGTTTACCTTTGCTCCTGCGCGCACTGCCATTCTCTCCACATTTATGTGTTTGTTTGTTTGTCTATCTAATCTTTTGGGTTTTTATTTCTAATGAGGTCGACCAGTTGTCTATTTATTATTTTTTTTACTACGCATCAAGCTGCGCTGCTTGTCTTTGCTCCTGTGTGCTCGGGCACTCTCGCCTTTTCCACTTATTTTTATTTTTGACTTTTTTTGTCAATTTAAAAAAAATACGCATCGTGCAGTGCTGTTTGTGTTTGCTTGAGTGCATTCGCGCGCTCTCGCTTTCTCCACTTTACAATTTTTTTGTTATTATTTATCTATTCCTGAGAGTTTATCTTATTTTTTATTTGTTTATTTAAATGAAGTCGACCAGTTGCCTGCCCTTCCTTCCATTATCCGTCACCGAGACAAACTGAACAAAGTTCTGAGGTCGACCTTGTAAAGATAAGGATTCAGGTCTGTCTGCTGTTTACCTTTGCTCCTGCGCGCACTGCCCTTCTCTCCACATTTATGTGTTTGTTTGTTTGTCTATCTAATCTTTTGGGTTTATATTTCTAATGAGGTCGACCAGTTGTCTATTTATTATTTTTTTTTTACTACGCATCAAGCTGCGCTGCTTGTCTTTGCTCCTGTGTGCTCGCGCACTCTCCGCCTTTCCCACTTATTTTTATTTTTGATTTATTTTTGATTTATTTTGTCAATTTAAAAAAATACGCATCGTGCTGTGCTGTTTGTGTTTGCTTGAGTGCATTCGCGCGCTCTCGCTTTCTCCACTTTACAATTTTTTTGTTATTATTTATCTATTCCTGAGAGTTTATCTTATTTTTTATTTGTTTATTTAAATGAAGTCGACCAGTTGCCTGCCCTTCCTTCCATTATCCGTCACCGAGACAAACTGAACAAAGGTCTGAGGTCGACCTTGTAAAGGTAAGGATTCAGGTCTGTCTGCTGTTTACCTTTGCTCCTGCGCGCACTGCCCTTCTCTCCACATTTATGTGTTTGTTTGTTTGTCTATCTAATCTTTTGGGTTTTTATTTCTAATGAGGTCGACCAGTTGTCTATTTATTATTTTTTTTACTACGCATCAAGCTGCGCTGCTTGTCTTTGCTCCTGTGTGCTCGCGCACTCTCGCCTTTCCCACTTATTTTTATTTTTGATTTATTTTTGATTTATTTTGTCAATTTAAAAAAAAATAAACATCGTGCTGTGCTGTTTGTGTTTGCTTGAGTGCATTCGCGCGCTCTCGCTTTCTCCACTTTACAATTTTTTTTGTTATTATTTATCTATTCCTGAGAGTTTATCTTATTTTTTATTTGTTTATTTAAATGAAGTCGACCAGTTGCCTGCCCTTCCTTCCATTATCCGTCACCGAGACAAACTGAACAAAGTTCTGAGGTCGACCTTGTAAAGATAAGGATTCAGGTTTGTCTGCTGTTTACCTTTGCTCCTGCGCGCACTGCCCTTCTCTCCACATTTATGTGTTTGTTTGTTTGTCTATCTATTCTTTTGGGTTTTTATTTCTAATGAGGTCGACCAGTTGTCTATTTATTATTTTTTTTACTACGCATCAAGCTGCGCTGCTTGTCTTTGCTCCTGTGTGCTCGCGCACTCTCGCCTTTTCCACTTATTTTTATTTTTGATTTATTTTGTCAATTTTAAAAAAAATACGCATCGTGCTGTGCTGTTTGTGTTTGCTTGAGTGCATTCGCGCGCTCTCCCCTTTCTCCACTTTACAATTCTTTTGTTATTATTTATCTATTCCTGAGAGTTTATCTTATTTTTATTTGTTTATTTAAATGAAGTCGACCAGTTGCCTGCCCTTCCTTCCATTATCCGTCACCGAGACAAACTGAACAAAGTTCTGAGGTCGACCTTGTAAAGATAAGGATTCAGGTCTGTCTGCTGTTTACCTTGCTCCTGCCCGCACTGCCCTTCCCTCCACATTTATGTGTTTGTTTGTTTGTGTATCTAATCTTTTGGGTTTTTATTTCTAATGAGGTCGACCAGTTGTCTATTTATTATTTTTTTTACTACGCATCAAGCTGTGCTGCTTGTCTTTGCTCCTGTGTGCTCCCGCACTCTCGCCTTTTCCACTTATTTTTATTTTTGATTTATTTTTGATTTACTTTGTCAATTTTTTAAAAAAATACGCATCGTGCTGTGCTGTTTGTGTTTGCTTGAGTGCATTCGCGTGCTCTCGCTTTCTCCACTTTACAATTTTTTTGTTAATATTTATCTATTCCTGAGAGTTTATCTTATTTTTATTTGTTTATTTAAATGAAGTCGACCAGTTGCCTGCCCTTCCTTCCATTATCCGTCACCAAGACAAACTCAACAAAGTTCTGAGGTCGACCTTGTAAAGATAAGGATTCAGGTCTGTCTGCTGTTTACCTTTGCTCCTGCCCCCACTGCCCTTCTCTCCACATTTATGTGTTTGTTTGTTTGTCTATCTAATCTTTTGGGTTTTTATTTCTAATGAGGTCGAACAGTTGTCTATTTATTATTTTTTTTACTACGCATCAAGCTGCGCTGCTTGTCTTTGCTCCTGTGTGCTCGCGAACTCTCGCCTTTTCCACTTATTTTTATTTTTGATTTATTTTTGATTTATTTTGTCAATTTAAAAAAAATACGCATCGTGCTGTGCTGTTTGTGTTTGCTTGAGTGCATTCGCGCGCTCTCGCTTTCTGCACTTTACAATTTTTTTGTTATTATTTATCTATTCCTGAGAGTTTATCTTATTTTTTATTTGTTTATTTAAAAGAAGTCGACCAGTTTTCTGCCCTTCCTTCCATTATCCGTCACCGAGACAAACTCAACAAAGTTCTGAGGTCGACCTTGTAAAGATAAGGATTCAGGTCTGTCTGCTGTTTACCTTTGCTCCTGCGCGCACTGCCCTTCTCTCCACATTTATGTGTTTGTTTGTTTGTCTATCTAATCTTTTGGGTTTTTATTTCTAATGAGGTCGACCAGTTGTCTATTTATTATTTTTTTTACTAGGCATCAAGCTGCCCTGCTTGTCTTTGCTCCTGTGTGCTCGCGCACTCCTCGCCTTTTCCACTTATTTTTATTTTTGATTTATTTTATCAATTTAAAAAAAAAATACGCATCGTGCTGTGCTGTTTGTGTTTGCTTGAGTGCATTCGCGCGCTCTCGCTTTCTCCACTTTACAATTTTTTTGTTATTATTTATCTATTCCTGAGAGTTTATCTTATTTTTTATTTGTTTATTTAAATGAAGTCGACCAGTTGCCTGCCCTTCCTTCCATTATCCGTCACCGAGACAAACTGAACAAAGTTCTGAGGTCGACCTTGTAAAGATAAGGATTCAGGTCTGTCTGCTGTTTACCTTGCTCCTGCCCGCACTGCCCTTCTCTCCACATTTATGTGTTTGTTTGTTTGTGTATCTAATCTTTTGGGTTTTTATTTCTAATGAGGTCGACCAGTTGTCTATTTATTATTTTTTTTACTACGCATCAAGCTGTGCTGCTTGTCTTTGCTCCTGTGTGCTCCCGCACTCTCGCCTTTTCCACTTATTTTTATTTTTGATTTATTTTTGATTTACTTTGTCAATTTTTTAAAAAAATACGCATCGTGCTGTGCTGTTTGTGTTTGCTTGAGTGCATTCGCGTGCTCTCGCTTTCTCCACTTTACAATTTTTTTGTTAATATTTATCTATTCCTGAGAGTTTATCTTATTTTTATTTGTTTATTTAAATGAAGTCGACCAGTTGCCTGCCCTTCCTTCCATTATCCGTCACCAAGACAAACTCAACAAAGTTCTGAGTTCGACCTTGAAAAAGATAAGGATTCAGGTCTGTCTGCTGTTTACCTTTGCTCCTGCCCCCACTGCCCTTCTCTCCACATTTATGTGTTTGTTTGTTTGTCTATCTAATCTTTTGGGTTTTTATTTCTAATGAGGTCGAACAGTTGTCTATTTATTATTTTTTTTACTACGCATCAAGCTGCGCTGCTTGTCTTTGCTCCTGTGTGCTCGCGAACTCTCGCCTTTTCCACTTATTTTTATTTTTGATTTATTTTTGATTTATTTTGTCAATTTAAAAAAAATACGCATCGTGCTGTGCTGTTTGTGTTTGCTTGAGTGCATTCGCGCGCTCTCCGCTTTCTGCACTTTACAATTTTTTTGTTATTATTTATCTATTCCTGAGAGTTTATCTTAATTTTTATTTGTTTATTTAAAAGAAGTCGACCAGTTTTCTGCCCTTCCTTCCATTATCCGTCACCGAGACAAACTCAACAAAGTTCTGAGGTCGACCTTGTAAAGATAAGGATTCAGGTCTGTCTGCTGTTTACCTTTGCTCCTGCGCGCACTGCCCTTCTCTCCACATTTATGTGTTTGTTTGTTTGTCTATCTAATCTTTTGGGTTTTTATTTCTAATGAGGTCGACCAGTTGTCTATTTATTATTTTTTTTACTAGGCATCAAGCTGCCCTGCTTGTCTTTGCTCCTGTGTGCTCGCGCACTCTCGCCTTTTCCACTTATTTTTATTTTTGATTTATTTTGTCAATTTAAAAAAAAAATACGCATCGTGCTGTGCTGTTTGTGTTTGCTTGAGTGCATTCGCGCGCTCTCGCTTTCTCCACTTTACAATTTTTTTGTTATTATTTATCTATTCCTGAGAGTTTATCTTATTTTTTATTTGTTTATTTAAATGAAGTCGACCAGTTGCCTGCCCTTCCTTCCATTATCCGTCACCGAGACAAACTGAACAAATTTCTGAGGTCGACCTTGTAAAGATAAGGATTCAGGTCTGTCTGCTGTTTACCTTTGCTCCTGCGCGCACTGCCCTTCTCTCCACATTTATGTGTTTGTTTGTTTGTCTATCTAATCTTTTGGGTTTTTATTTCTAATGAGGTCGACCAGTTGTCTATTTTTTATTTTTTTTACTACGCATCAAGCTGCGCTGCTTGTCTTTGCTCCTGTGTGCTCGCGCACTCTCGCCTTTTCCACTTATTTTTATTTTTGATTTATTTTTGATTTATTTTGTCAATTTAAAAAAAATACGCATCGTGCTGTGCTGTTTGTGTTGGCTTGAGTGCATTCGCGCGCTCTCGCTTTCTGCACTTTACAATTTTATTGTTATTATTTATCTATTCCTGAGAGTTTATCTTATTTTTTATTTGTTTATTTAAAAGAAGTCGACCAGTTTTCTGCCCTTCCTTCCATTATCCGTCACCGAGACAAACTCAACAAAGTTCTGAGGTCGACCTTGTAAAGATAAGGATTCAGGTCTGTCTGCTGTTTACCTTTGCTCCTGCGCGCACTGCCCTTCTCTCCACATTTATGTGTTTGTTTGTTTGTCTATCTAATCTTTTGGGTTTTTATTTCTAATGAGGTCGACCAGTTGTCTATTTATTATTTTTTTTACTAGGCATCAAGCTGCCCTGCTTGTCTTTGCTCCTGTGTGCTCGCGCACTCTCGCCTTTTCCACTTATTTTTATTTTTGTTTTATTTTGTCAATTTAAAAAAAAAATACGCATCGTGCTGTGCTGTTTGTGTTTGCTTGAGTGCATTCGCGCGCTCTCCCTTTCTCCACTTTACAATTTTTTTGTTATTATTTATCTATTCCTGAGAGTTTATCTTATTTTTTATTTGTTTATTTAAATGAAGTCGACCAGTTGCCTGCCCTTCCTTCCATTATCCGTCACCGAGACAAACTGAACAAATTTCTGAGGTCGACCTTGTAAAGATAAGGATTCAGGTCTGTCTGCTGTTTACCTTTGCTCCTGCGCGCACTGCCCTTCTCTCCACATTTATGTGTTTGTTTGTTTGTCTATCTAATCTTTTGGGTTTTTATTTCTAATGAGGTCGACCAGTTGTCTATTTTTTATTTTTTTTACTACGCATCAAGCTGCGCTGCTTGTCTTTGCTCCTGTGTGCTCGCGCACCTCTCGCCTTTTCCACTTATTTTTATTTTTGATTTATTTGTCAATTTAAAAAAAATACGCATCCTGCTGTGCTGTTTGTGTTTGCTTGAGTGCATTCGCGCGCTCTCGCTTTCTCCACTTTACAATTTTTTTGTTATTATTTATCTATTCCTGAGAGTTTATCTTATTTTTTATTTGTTTATTTAAATGAAGTCGACCAGTTGCCTGCCCTTCCTTCCATTATCCGTCACCGAGACAAACTGAACAAAGTTCTGAGGTCGACCTTGTAAAGAAAAGGATTCAGGTCTGTCTGCTGTTTACCTTTGCTCCCGCGCACTGCCCTTCTCTCCACATTTATGTGTTTGTTTGTTTGTCTATCTAATCTTTTGGGTTTTTATTTCTAATGAGGTCGACCAGTTGTCTATTTATTATTTTTTTTTACTACGCATCAAGCTGCGCTGCTTGTCTTTGCTCCTGTGTGCTCGCGCACTCTCACCTTTTCCACTTATTTTTATTATTGATTTATTTTGTCAATTTTAAAAAAAAATACGCATCGTGCTGTGCTGTTTGTGTTTGCTTGAGTGCATTCTCGCGCTCTCGCTTTCTCCACTTTACAATTTTTTTGTTATTATTTATCTATTCCTGAGAGTTTATCTTATTTTTTATTTGTTTATTTAAATGAAGTCGACCAGTTGCCTGCCCTTCCTTCCATTATCCGTCACCGAGACAAACTGAATAAAGTTCTGAGTTCGACCTTGTAAAGATAAGGATTCAGGTCTGTCTGCTGTTTACATTTGCTCCTGCGCGCACTGCCCTTCTCTCCACATTTATGTGTTTGTTTGTTTGTCTATCTATTCTTTTGGGTTTTTATTTCTAATGAGGTCGACCAGTTGTCTATTTATTATTTTGTTTACTACGCATCAAGCTGCGCTGCTTTTCTTTGCTCCTGTGTGCTCGCGCACTCTCGCCTTTTCCACTTATTTTAATTTTTGATTTATTTTTGATTTATATTGTCAATTTTTTAAAAAAAATACGCATCGTGCTGTGCTGTTTGTGTTTGCTTGAGTGCATTCGCGCGCTCTCCCTTTCTCCACTTTACAATTCTTTTGTTATTATTTATCTATTCCTGAGAGTTTATCTTATTTTTATTTGTTTATTTAAATGAAGTCGACCAGTTGCCTGCCCTTCTTTCCATTATCCGTCACCGAGACAAACTGAACAACGTTCTGAGGTCGACCTTGTAAAGATAAGGATTCAGGTCTGTCTGCTGTTTACCTTTGCTCCTGCACGCACTGCCCTTCTCTCCACATTTATGTGTTTGTTTGTTTGCCTATCTAATCTTTTGGGTTTTTATTTCTAATGAGGTCGACCAGTTGTCTATTTATTATTTTTTTTTACTACGCATCAAGCTGCGCTGCTTGTCTTTGCTCCTGTGTGCTCCCGCACTCTCGCCTTTTCCACTTATTTTTATTTTTGATTTATTTTTGATTTATTTTGTCAATTTAAAAAAAAATTCGCATCGTGCTGTGCTGTTTGTGTTTGCTTGAGTGCATTCGCGCGCTCTCGCTTTCTCCACTTTACAATTTTTTTGTTATTATTTATCTATTCCTGAGAGTTTATCTTATTTTTTATTTTTTTATTTAAATGAAGTCGACCAGTTGCCTGCCCTTCCTTCCATTATCCGTCACCGAGACAAACTGAACAAAGTTCTGAGGTCGACCTTGTAAATATAAGGATTCAGGTCTGTCTGCTGTTTACCTTTGCTCCTGCGCGCACTGCCCTTCTCTCCACATTTATGTGTTTGTTTGTCTATCTAATCTTTTGGGTTTTTATTTCTAATGAGGTCGACCAGTTGTCTATTTATTATTTTTTTTACTACGCATCAAGCTGCGCTGCTTGTCTTTGCTCCTGTGTGCTCGCGCACTCTCGCCTTTTCCACTTATTTTTATTTTTGATTTATTTTTGATTTATTTTGTCAATTTTAAAAAAAATACGCATCGTGCTGTGCTGTTTGTGTTTGCTTGAGTGCATTCGCGCGCTCTCGCTTTCTCCAATTTACATTTTTTTGTTATTATTTATCCATTCCTGAGTTTTATCTTATTTTTTATTTGTTTATTTAAATGAAGTCGACCAGTTGCCTGCCCTTCCTTCCATTATCCGTCACCGAGACAAACTGAACAAAGTTCTGAGGTCGACCTTGTAAAGATAAGGATTCAGGTCTGTCTGCTGTTTACCTTTGCTCCTGCGCGCACTGCCCTTCTCTCCACATTTATGTGTTTGTTTGTTTGTCTGTCTAATCTTTTGGGTTTTTATTTCTAATGAGGTCGACCAGTTGTCTATTTATTATTGTTTTTTACTACACATCAAGCTGCGCTGCTTGTCTTTGCTCCTGTGTTCTCGCGGACTCTCGCCTTTTCCACTTATTTTTATTTTTGATTTATTTTTGATTTATTTTGTCAATTTAAAAAAAAATTCGCATCGTGCTGTGCTGTTTGTGTTTGCTTGAGTGCATTTGCGCGCTCTCGCTATCTCCACTTTACAATTTTTTTGTTATTATTTATCTATTCCTGAGAGTTTATCTTATTTTTTATTAGTTTATTTAAATGAAGTCGACCAGTTGCCTGCCCTTCCTTCCATTATCCGTCACCGAGACAAACTGAACAAAGTTCTGAGGTCGACCTTGTAAAGATAAGGATTCAGGTCTGTCTGCTCTTTACCTTTGCTCCTGCGCGCACTGCCCTTCTCTCCACATTTATGTGTTTGTTTGTTTGTCTAATTAATCTTTTGGGTTTTTATTTCTAATAAGGTCGACCCGTTGTCTATTTATTATTTTTTTTACTACGCATCAAGCTGCGCTGCTTGTCTTTGCTCCTGTGTGCTCGCGCACTCTCGCCTTTTACCCTTATTTTTATTTTTGATTTATTTTTGATTTATTTTGTCAATTTAAAAAAAATACGCATCGTGCTGTGCTGTTTGTGTTTGCTTGAGTGCATTCGCGTGCTCTCGCTTTCTCCACTTTACAATTTTTGTTATTATTTATCTATTCCTGAGAGTTTATCTTATTTTTCATTTGTTTATTTAAATGAAGTCGACCAGTTGCCTGCCCTTCCTTCCATTATCCGTCACCGAGACAAACTGAACAAAGTTCTGAGGTCGACCTTGTAAAGATAAGGATTCAGGTCTGTCTGCTGTTTACCTTTGCTCCTGCGCGCACTGCCATTCTCTCCACATTTATGTGTTTGTTTGTTTGTCTATCTAATCTTTTGGGTTTTTATTTCTAATGAGGTCGACCAGTTGTCTATTTATTATTTTTTTTACTACGCATCAAGCTGCGCTGCTTGTCTTTGCTCCTGTGTGCTCGGGCACTCTCGCCTTTTCCACTTATTTTTATTTTTGACTTTTTTTGTCAATTTAAAAAAAATACGCATCGTGCAGTGCTGTTTGTGTTTGCTTGAGTGCATTCGCGCGCTCTCGCTTTCTCCACTTTACAATTTTTTTGTTATTATTTATCTATTCCTGAGAGTTTATCTTATTTTTTATTTGTTTATTTAAATGAAGTCGACCAGTTGCCTGCCCTTCCTTCCATTATCCGTCACCGAGACAAACTGAACAAAGTTCTGAGGTCGACCTTGTAAAGATAAGGATTCAGGTCTGTCTGCTGTTTACCTTTGCTCCTGCGCGCACTGCCCTTCTCTCCACATTTATGTGTTTGTTTGTTTGTCTATCTAATCTTTTGGGTTTATATTTCTAATGAGGTCGACCAGTTGTCTATTTATTATTTTTTTTTACTACGCATCAAGCTGCGCTGCTTGTCTTTGCTCCTGTGTGCTCGCGCACTCTCGCCTTTCCCACTTATTTTTATTTTTGATTTATTTTTGATTTATTTTGTCAATTTAAAAAAATACGCATCGTGCTGTGCTGTTTGTGTTTGCTTGAGTGCATTCGCGCGCTCCTCGCTTTCTCCACTTTACAATTTTTTTGTTATTATTTATCTATTCCTGAGAGTTTATCTTATTTTTTATTTGTTTATTTAAATGAAGTCGACCAGTTGCCTGCCCTTCCTTCCATTATCCGTCACCGAGACAAACTGAACAAAGGTCTGAGGTCGACCTTGTAAAGGTAAGGATTCAGGTCTGTCTGCTGTTTACCTTTGCTCCTGCGCGCACTGCCCTTCTCTCCACATTTATGTGTTTGTTTGTTTGTCTATCTAATCTTTTGGGTTTTTATTTCTAATGAGGTCGACCAGTTGTCTATTTATTATTTTTTTTACTACGCATCAAGCTGCGCTGCTTGTCTTTGCTCCTGTGTGCTCGCGCACTCTCGCCTTTCCCACTTATTTTTATTTTTGATTTATTTTTGATTTATTTTGTCAATTTAAAAAAAAAATAAACTTCGTGCTGTGCTGTTTGTGTTTGCTTGAGTGCATTCGCGCGCTCTCGCTTTCCTCCACTTTACAATTTTTTTTGTTATTATTTATCTATTCCTGAGAGTTTATCTTATTTTTTATTTGTTTATTTAAATGAAGTCGACCAGTTGCCTGCCCTTCCTTCCATTATCCGTCACCGAGACAAACTGAACAAAGTTCTGAGGTCGACCTTGTAAAGATAAGGATTCAGGTTTGTCTGCTGTTTACCTTTGCTCCTGCGCGCACTGCCCTTCTCTCCACATTTATGTGTTTGTTTGTTTGTCTATCTATTCTTTTGGGTTTTTATTTCTAATGAGGTCGACCAGTTGTCTATTTATTATTTTTTTTACTACGCATCAAGCTGCGCTGCTTGTCTTTGCTCCTGTGTGCTCGCGCACTCTCGCCTTTTCCACTTATTTTTATTTTTGATTTATTTTTGATTTATTTTGTCAATTTTAAAAAAAAATACGCATCGTGCTGTGCTGTTTGTGTTTGCTTGAGTGCATTCGCGCGCTCTCCCTTTCTCCACTTTACAATTCTTTTGTTATTATTTATCTATTCCTGAGAGTTTATCTTATTTTTATTTGTTTATTTAAATGAAGTCGACCAGTTGCCTGCCCTTCCTTCCATTATCCGTCACCGAGACAAACTGAACAAAGTTCTGAGGTCGACCTTGTAAAGATAAGGATTCAGGTCTGTCTGCTGTTTACCTTGCTCCTGCCCGCACTGCCCTTCCCTCCACATTTATGTGTTTGTTTGTTTGTGTATCTAATCTTTTGGGTTTTTATTTCTAATGAGGTCGACCAGTTGTCTATTTATTATTTTTTTTACTACGCATCAAGCTGTGCTGCTTGTCTTTGCTCCTGTGTGCTCCCGCACTCTCGCCTTTTCCACTTATTTTTATTTTTGATTTATTTTTGATTTACTTTGTCAATTTTTAAAAAAAATACGCATCGTGCTGTGCTGTTTGTGTTTGCTTGAGTGCATTCGCGTGCTCTCGCTTTCTCCACTTTACAATTTTTTTGTTAATATTTATCTATTCCTGAGAGTTTATCTTATTTTTATTTGTTTATTTAAATGAAGTCGACCAGTTGCCTGCCCTTCCTTCCATTATCCGTCACCAAGACAAACTCAACAAAGTTCTGAGGTCGACCTTGTAAAGATAAGGATTCAGGTCTGTCTGCTGTTTACCTTTGCTCCTGCCCCCACTGCCCTTCTCTCCACATTTATGTGTTTGTTTGTTTGTCTATCTAATCTTTTGGGTTTTTATTTCTAATGAGGTCGAACAGTTGTCTATTTATTATTTTTTTTACTACGCATCAAGCTGCGCTGCTTGTCTTTGCTCCTGTGTGCTCGCGAACTCTCGCCTTTTCCACTTATTTTTATTTTTGATTTATTTTTGATTTATTTTGTCAATTTAAAAAAAATACGCATCGTGCTGTGCTGTTTGTGTTTGCTTGAGTGCATTCGCGCGCTCTCGCTTTCTCCACTTTACAATTTTTTTGTTATTATTTATCTATTCCTGAGAGTTTATCTTATTTTTTATTTGTTTATTTAAAAGAAGTCGACCAGTTTTCTGCCCTTCCTTCCATTATCCGTCACCGAGACAAACTCAACAAAGTTCTGAGGTCGACCTTGTAAAGATAAGGATTCAGGTCTGTCTGCTGTTTACCTTTGCTCCTGCGCGCACTGCCCTTCTCTCCACATTTATGTGTTTGTTTGTTTGTCTATCTAATCTTTTGGGTTTTTATTTCTAATGAGGTCGACCAGTTGTCTATTTATTATTTTTTTTACTAGGCATCAAGCTGCCCTGCTTGTCTTTGCTCCTGTGTGCTCGCGCACTCTCGCCTTTTCCACTTATTTTTATTTTTGATTTATTTTGTCAATTTAAAAAAAAAATACGCATCGTGCTGTGCTGTTTGTGTTTGCTTGAGTGCATTCGCGCGCTCTCGCTTTCTCCACTTTACAATTTTTTTGTTATTATTTATCTATTCCTGAGAGTTTATCTTATTTTTTATTTGTTTATTTAAATGAAGTCGACCAGTTGCCTGCCCTTCCTTCCATTATCCGTCACCGAGACAAACTGAACAAAGTTCTGAGGTCGACCTTGTAAAGATAAGGATTCAGGTCTGTCTGCTGTTTACCTTGCTCCTGCCCGGACTGCCCTTCTCTCCACATTTATGTGTTTGTTTGTTTGTGTATCTAATCTTTTGGGTTTTTATTTCTAATGAGGTCGACCAGTTGTCTATTTATTATTTTTTTTACTACGCATCAAGCTGTGCTGCTTGTCTTTGCTCCTGTGTGCTCCCGCACTCTCGCCTTTTCCACTTATTTTTATTTTTGATTTATTTTTGATTTACTTTGTCAATTTTTTAAAAAAATACGCATCGTGCTGTGCTGTTTGTGTTTGCTTGAGTGCATTCGCGTGCTCTCGCTTTCTCCACTTTACAATTTTTTTGTTAATATTTATCTATTCCTGAGAGTTTATCTTATTTTTATTTGTTTATTTAAATGAAGTCGACCAGTTGCCTGCCCTTCCTTCCATTATCCGTCACCAAGACAAACTCAACAAAGTTCTGAGGTCGACCTTGAAAAAGATAAGGATTCAGGTCTGTCTGCTGTTTACCTTTGCTCCTGCCCCCACTGCCCTTCTCTCCACATTTATGTGTTTGTTTGTTTGTCTATCTAATCTTTTGGGTTTTTATTTCTAATGAGGTCGAACAGTTGTCTATTTATTATTTTTTTTACTACGCATCAAGCTGCGCTGCTTGTCTTTGCTCCTGTGTGCTCGCAAACTCTCGCCTTTTCCACTTATTTTTATTTTTGATTTATTTTTGATTTATTTTGTCAATTTAAAAAAAATACGCATCGTGCTGTGCTGTTTGTGTTTGCTTGAGTGCATTCGCGCGCTCTCGCTTTCTGCACTTTACAATTTTTTTGTTATTATTTATCTATTCCTGAGAGTTTATCTTAATTTTTATTTGTTTATTTAAAAGAAGTCGACCAGTTTTCTGCCCTTCCTTCCATTATCCGTCACCGAGACAAACTCAACAAAGTTCTGAGGTCGACCTTGTAAAGATAAGGATTCAGGTCTGTCTGCTGTTTACCTTTGCTCCTGCGCGCACTGCCCTTCTCTCCACATTTATGTGTTTGTTTGTTTGTCTATCTAATCTTTTGGGTTTTTATTTCTAATGAGGTCGACCAGTTGTCTATTTATTATTTTTTTTACTAGGCATCAAGCTGCCCTGCTTGTCTTTGCTCCTGTGTGCTCGCGCACTCTCGCCTTTTCCACTTATTTTTATTTTTGATTTATTTTGTCAATTTAAAAAAAAAATACGCATCGTGCTGTGCTGTTTGTGTTTGCTTGAGTGCATTCGCGCGCTCTCGCTTTCTCCACTTTACAATTTTTTTGTTATTATTTATCTATTCCTGAGAGTTTATCTTATTTTTTATTTGTTTATTTAAATGAAGTCGACCAGTTGCCTGCCCTTCCTTCCATTATCCGTCACCGAGACAAACTGAACAAATTTCTGAGGTCGACCTTGTAAAGATAAGGATTCAGGTCTGTCTGCTGTTTACCTTTGCTCCTGCGCGCACTGCCCTTCTCTCCACATTTATGTGTTTGTTTGTTTGTCTATCTAATCTTTTGGGTTTTTATTTCTAATGAGGTCGACCAGTTGTCTATTTTTTATTTTTTTTACTACGCATCAAGCTGCGCTGCTTGTCTTTGCTCCTGTGTGCTCGCGCACTCTCGCCTTTTCCACTTATTTTTATTTTTGATTTATTTTTGATTTATTTTGTCAATTTAAAAAAAATACGCATCGTGCTGTGCTGTTTGTGTTGGCTTGAGTGCATTCGCGCGCTCTCGCTTTCTGCACTTTACAATTTTTTTGTTATTATTTATCTATTCCTGAGAGTTTATCTTATTTTTTATTTGTTTATTTAAAAGAAGTCGACCAGTTTTCTGCCCTTCCTTCCATTATCCGTCACCGAGACAAACTCAACAAAGTTCTGAGGTCGACCTTGTAAAGATAAGGATTCAGGTCTGTCTGCTGTTTACCTTTGCTCCTGCGCGCACTGCCCTTCTCTCCACATTTATGTGTTTGTTTGTTTGTCTATCTAATCTTTTGGGTTTTTATTTCTAATGAGGTCGACCAGTTGTCTATTTATTATTTTTTTTACTAGGCATCAAGCTGCCCTGCTTGTCTTTGCTCCTGTGTGCTCGCGCACTCTCGCCTTTTCCACTTATTTTTATTTTTGTTTTATTTTGTCAATTTAAAAAAAAAATACGCATCGTGCTGTGCTGTTTGTGTTTGCTTGAGTGCATTCGCGCGCTCTCCCCTTTCTCCACTTTACAATTTTTTTGTTATTATTTATCTATTCCTGAGAGTTTATCTTATTTTTTATTTGTTTATTTAAATGAAGTCGACCAGTTGCCTGCCCTTCCTTCCATTATCCGTCACCGAGACAAACTGAACAAATTTCTGAGGTCGACCTTGTAAAGATAAGGATTCAGGTCTGTCTGCTGTTTACCTTTGCTCCCGCGCACTGCCCTTCTCTCCACATTTATGTGTTTGTTTGTTTGTCTATCTAATCTTTTGGGGTTTTTATTTCTAATGAGGTCGACCAGTTGTCTATTTATTATTTTTTTTACTACGCATCAAGCTGCGCTGCTTGTCTTTGCTCCTGTGTGCTCGCGCACTCTCACCTTTTCCACTTATTTTTATTATTGATTTATTTTGTCAATTTTAAAAAAAAATACGCATCGTGCTGTGCTGTTTGTGTTTGCTTGAGTGCATTCTCGCGCTCTCGCTTTCTCCACTTTACAATTTTTTTGTTATTATTTATCTATTCCTGAGAGTTTATCTTATTTTTTATTTGTTTATTTAAATGAAGTCGACCAGTTGCCTGCCCTTCCTTCCATTATCCGTCACCGAGACAAACTGAATAAAGTTCTGAGTTCGACCTTGTAAAGATAAGGATTCAGGTCTGTCTGCTGTTTACATTTGCTCCTGCGCGCACTGCCCTTCTCTCCACATTTATGTGTTTGTTTGTTTGTCTATCTATTCTTTTGGGTTTTTATTTCTAATGAGGTCGACCAGTTGTCTATTTATTATTTTGTTTACTACGCATCAAGCTGCGCTGCTTTTCTTTGCTCCTGTGTGCTCGCGCACTCTCGCCTTTTCCACTTATTTTAATTTTTGATTTATTTTTGATTTATATTGTCAATTTTTTAAAAAAAATACGCATCGTGCTGTGCTGTTTGTGTTTGCTTGAGTGCATTCGCGCGCTCTCCCCTTTCTCCACTTTACAATTCTTTTGTTATTATTTATCTATTCCTGAGAGTTTATCTTATTTTTATTTGTTTATTTAAATGAAGTCGACCAGTTGCCTGCCCTTCTTTCCATTATCCGTCACCGAGACAAACTGAACAACGTTCTGAGGTCGACCTTGTAAAGATAAGGATTCAGGTCTGTCTGCTGTTTACCTTTGCTCCTGCACGCACTGCCCTTCTCTCCACATTTATGTGTTTGTTTGTTTGCCTATCTAATCTTTTGGGTTTTTATTTCTAATGAGGTCGACCAGTTGTCTATTTATTATTTTTTTTACTACGCATCAAGCTGCGCTGCTTGTCTTTGCTCCTGTGTGCTCCCGCACTCTCGCCTTTTCCACTTATTTTTATTTTTGATTTATTTTTGATTTATTTTGTCAATTTAAAAAAAAATTCGCATCGTGCTGTGCTGTTTGTGTTTGCTTGAGTGCATTCGCGCGCTCTCGCTTTCTCCACTTTACAATTTTTTTGTTATTATTTATCTATTCCTGAGAGTTTATCTTATTTTTTATTTTTTTATTTAAATGAAGTCGACCAGTTGCCTGCCCTTCCTTCCATTATCCGTCACCGAGACAAACTTAACAAAGTTCTCAGGTCGACCTTGTAAATATAAGGATTCAGGTCTGTCTGCTGTTTACCTTTGCTCCTGCGCGCACTGCCCTTCTCTCCACATTTATGTGTTTGTTTGTCTATCTAATCTTTTGGGTTTTTATTTCTAATGAGGTCGACCAGTTGTCTATTTATTATTTTTTTTACTACGCATCAAGCTGCGCTGCTTGTCTTTGCTCCTGTGTGCTCGCGCACTCTCGCCTTTTCCACTTATTTTTATTTTTGATTTATTTTTGATTTATTTTGTCAATTTTAAAAAAATACGCATCGTGCTGTGCTGTTTGTGTTTGCTTGAGTGCATTCGCGCGCTCTCGCTTTCTCCAATTTACAATTTTTTTGTTATTATTTATCCATTCCTGAGTTTATCTTATTTTTTATTTGTTTATTTAAATGAAGTCGACCAGTTGCCTGCCCTTCCTTCCATTATCCGTCACCGAGACAAACTGAACAAAGTTCTGAGGTCGACCTTGTAAAGATAAGGATTCAGGTCTGTCTGCTGTTTACCTTTGCTCCTGCGCGCACTGCCCTTCTCTCCACATTTATGTGTTTGTTTGTTTGTCTGTCTAATCTTTTGGGTTTTTATTTCTAATGAGGTCGACCAGTTGTCTATTTATTATTGTTTTTTACTACACATCAAGCTGCGCTGCTTGTCTTTGCTCCTGTGTTCTCGCGGACTCTCGCCTTTTCCACTTATTTTTATTTTTGATTTATTTTTGATTTATTTTGTCAATTTAAAAAAAAATTCGCATCGTGCTGTGCTGTTTGTGTTTGCTTGAGTGCATTTGCGCGCTCTCGCTTTCTCCACTTTACAATTTTTTTGTTATTATTTATCTATTCCTGAGAGTTTATCTTATTTTTTATTTGTTTATTTTAATGAATTCGACCAGTTGCCTGCCCTTCCTTCCATTATCCGTCACCGAGACAAACTGAACAAAGTTCTGAGGTCGACCTTGTAAAGAGAAGGATTCAGGTCTGTCTGCTGTTTACCTTTGCTCCTGCCCGCACTGCCCTTCTCTCCACATTTATGTGTTTGTTTGTTTGTCTATCTAATCTTTTGGGTTTTTATTTCTAATGAGTTCGACCAGTTGTCTATTTATTATTTTTTTTACTACGCATCAAGCTGCGCTGCTTGTCTTTGCTCCTGTGTGCTCGCGCACTCTCGCCTTTTCCACTTATTTTTATTTTTGATTTATTTTTGATTTATTTTGTCAATTAAAAAAAATACGCATCGTGCTGTGCTGTTTGTGTTTGCTTGAGTGCATTCGCGCGCTCTCGCTTTCTCCACTTTACAATTTTTTTGTTATTATTTATCTATTCCTGAGAGTTTATCTTATTTTTTATTTGTTTATTTAAATGAAGTCGACCAGTTGCCTGCCCTTCCTTCCATTATCCGTCACCGAGACAAACTGAACAAAGTTCTGAGGTCGACCTTGTAAATATAAGGATTCAGGTCTGTATGCTGTTTACCTTTGCTCCTGCGCGCACTGCCCTTCTCTCCACATTTATGTGTTTGTTTGTTTGTCTATCTAATCTTTTGGGTTTTGATTTCTAATGAGGTCGACCAGTTGTCTATTTATTATTTTTTTTACTACGCATCAAGCTGGGCTGCTTGTCTTTGCTCCTGTGTGCTCGCGGACTCTCGCCTTTTCCACTTATTTTTATTTTTGATTTATTTTTGATTTTTTTTGTCAATTAAAAAAAAATACGCATCGTGCTGTGCTGTTTGTGTTTGCTTGAGTGCATTCGTGCGCTCTCGCTTTCTCCACTTTACAGTTTTTTTGTTATTATTTATCTATTCCTGAGAGTTTATCTTATTTTTTATTTGTTTATTTAAATGAAGTCACCAGTTGCCTGCCCTTCCTTCCATTATCCGTCACTGAGACAAACTGAACAAAGTTCTGAGGTCGACCTTGTAAAGATAAGGATTCAGGTCTGTCTGCTGTTTACCTTTTCTCCCTGCGCGCACTGCCCCTTCTCTCCACATTTATGTGTTTGTTTGTTTGTCTATCTAATCTTTTGGGTTTTTATTTCTAATGAGGTCGACCAGTTGTCTATTTATTATTTTTTTTACTACGCATCAAGCTGGGCTGCTTGTCTTTGCTCCTGTGTGCTCGCGGACTCTCGCCTTTTCCACTTATTTTTATTTTTGATTTATTTTGTCAATTTTTGAAAAAAATACGCATCGTGCTGTGCTGTTTGTGTTTGCTTGAGTGCATTCGCGCGCTCTCGCTTTCTCCACTTTACAATTTTTTTGTTATTATTTATCTATTCCTGAGAGTTTATCTTATTTTTTATTTGTTTATTTAAATGAAGTCGACCAGTTGCCTGCCCTTCCTTCCATTATCCGTCACCGAGACAAACTGAACAAAGTTCTGAGGTCGACCTTGTAAAGATAAGGATTCAGGTCTGTCTGCTGTTTACCTTTGCTCCTGCGCGCACAGCCCTTCTCTCCACATTTATGTGTTTGTTTGTTTGTCTATTTAATCTTTTGGGATTTTATTTCTAATGAGGTCGACCAGTTGTCTACTTATTATTTTTTTTACTGCGCGTGAAGCTGCTCTGCTTGTCTTTGCTCCTGTGTGCTCGGGCACTCTCTCCTTTTCCACTTATTTTTATTTTTGATTTATTTTTGATTTATTTTGTCAATTTTAAAAAAAATACGCATCGTGCTGTGCTGTTTGTGTTTGCTTGAGTGCATTCGCGCGCTCTCGCTTTCTCCACTTTACAATTTTTTTGTTATTATTTATCTATTCCTGAGAGTTTATCTTATTTTTTATTTGTTTATTTAAATAAAGTCGACCAGTTGCCTGCCCTTCCTTCCATTATCCGTCACCGAGACAAACTGAACAAAGTTCTGAGGTCGACCTTGTAAATATAAGGATTCAGGTCTGTCTGCTGTTTACCTTTGCTCCTGCGCGCACTGCCCTTCTCTCCACATTTATGTGTTTGTTTGTTTGTCTATCTAATCTTTTGGGTTTTTATTTCTAATGAGGTCGACCAGTTGTCTATTTATTATTTTTTTTACTACGCATCAAGCTGGGCTGCTTGTCTTTGCTCCTGTGTGCTCGCGGACTCTCGCCTTTTCCACTTATTTTTATTTTTGATTATTTTTTATTTATTTTGTCAATTAAAAAAAAATACGCATCGTGCTGTGCTGTTTGTGTTTGCTTGAGTGCATTCGCGCGCTCTCGCTTTCTCCACTTTACAATATTGTTTGTTATTATTTATCTATTCCTGAGAGTTTATCTTATTTTTTATTTGTTTATTTAAATGAAGTCGACCAGTTGCCTGCCCTTCCTTCCACTATCCGTCACCGAGACAAACTGAACAAAGTTCTGAGGTCGACCTTGTAAAGATAAGGATTCAGGTCTGTCTGCTGTTTACCTTTGCTCCTGCGCGCACAGCCCTTCTCTCCACATTTATGTGTTTGTTTGTCTATCTAATATTTTGGGTTTTTATTTCTAATGAGGTCGACCAGTAGTCTATTTATTATTTTTTTTACTACGCATCAAGCTGCGCTGCTTGTCTTTGCTCCTGTGTGCTCGCGCACTCTCGCCTTTTCCACTTATTTTTATTTTTGATTTATTTTTGATTTATTTTGTCAATTTTAAAAAAAATACGCATCGTGCTGTGCTGTTTGTGTTTGCTTGAGTGCATTCGCGCGCTCTCGCTTTCTCCACTTTACAATTTTTTTGTTATTATTTATCTATTCCTGAGAGTTTATCTTATTTTTATTTGTTTATTTAAATGAAGTCGACCAGTTTCCTGCCCTTCCTTCCATTATCCGTCACCGAGACCAACTGAACAAAGTTCTGAGGTCGACCTTGTAAAGATAAGGATTCAGGTCTGTCTGCTGTTTACCTTTGCTCCTGCGCGCACTGCCCTCTCTCCACATTCATGTGTTTCTTTGTTTGTCTATCTAATCTTTTGGGTTTTTATTTCTAATGAGGTCGACCAGTTGTCTATTTATTATTTTTTTTACTACGCAACAAGCTGCGCTGCTTGTCTTTGCTCCTGTGTGCTGGAGCACTCTCGCCTTTTCCACTTATTTTTATTTTTGAATTATTTTTGATTTATTTTATCAATTTAAAAAAAAATACGCATCGTGCTGTGCTGTTTGTGTTTGCTTGAGTGCATTCGCGCGCTCTCGCTTTCTCCACTTTACAATTTTTTTGTTATTATTTATCTATTCCTGAGAGTTTATCTTATTTTTTATTTGTTTATTTAAATGAAGTCGACCAATTGCCTGCCCTTCCTTCCATTATCCGTCACCGAGACAAACTGAACAAAGTTCTGAGGTCGACCTTGTAAAGATAAGGATTCAGGTCTGTCTGCTGTTTACCTTTGCTCCTGCGCGCACTGCCCTTCTCTCCACATTTATGTGTTTGTTTGTTTGTCTATCTAATCTTTTGGGTTTTTATTTCTAATGAGGTCGACCAGTTGTCTATTTATTATTTTTTTTACTACGCATCAAGCTGCGCTGCTTGTCTTTGCTCCTGTGTGCTCGTGCACTCTCGCCTTTTCCACTTATTTTTATTTTTGATTTATTTTTGATTTATTTTGTCAATTTAAAAAAAAATACGCACCGTGCTGTGCTGTTTGTGTTTGCTTGAGTGCATTCGCACGCTTTCGCTTTCTCCACTTTACAATTTTTTTGTTATTATTTATCTATTCCTGAGAGTTTATCTTATTTTTTATTTGTTTATTTAAATGAAGTCGACCAGTTGCCTGCCCTTCCTTCCATTATCCGTCACCGAGACAAACTGAACAAAGTTCTGAGGTCGACCTTGTAAAGATGAGGATTCAGGTCTGTCTGCTGTTTACCTTTGCTCCTGCCCGCACTGCACTTCTCTCCACATTTATGTGTTTGTTTGTTTGTCTATCTAATCTTTTGGGTTTTTATTTCTAATGAGGTCGACCAGTTGTCTATTTATTATTTTTTTTACTACGCATCAAGCTGCGCTGCTTGTCTTTGCTCCTGTGTGCTCGCGCACTCTCGCCTTTTCCACTTATTTTTATTTTTGATTTATTTTTGATTTATTTGTCAATTTAAAAAAATACGCAACGTGCTGTGCTGTTTGTGTTTGCTTGAGTGCATTCGCGCGCTCTCGCTTTCTCCACTTTACAATTTTTTTGTTATTATTTATCTATTCCTGAGAGTTTATCTTATTTTTTATTTGTTTATTTAAATGAAGTCGACCAGTTGCCTGCCCTTCCTTCCATTATCCGTCACCGAGAAAAACTGAACAAAGTTCTGAGGTCGACCTTGTAAAGATAAGGATTCAGGTCTGTCTGCTGTTTACCTTTGTTCCTGCGCGCACTGCCCTTCTCTCCACATTTATGTGTTTGTTTGTTTGTCTATCTAATCTTTTGGGTTTTTATTTCTAATGAGGTCGACCAGTTGTCTATTTATCATTTTTTTTTACTACGCATCAAGCTGCGCTGCTTGTCTTTGCTCCTGTGTGCTCGCGCACTCTCGCCTTTTCCACTTATTTTTATTTTGATTTATTTTTTATTTATTTTGTCAATTTAAAAAAATACGCATCGTGCTGTGCTGTTTGTGTTTGCTTGAGTGCATTTGCGCGCTCTCGCTTTCTCCACTTTACAATTTTTTTGTTATTATTTGTCTATTCCTGAGAGTTTATCTTATTTTTTATTTGTTTATTTAAAAGAAGTCGACCAGTTGCCTGCCTTCCTTCCATTATCCGTCACCGAGACAAACTGAACAAAGTTCTGAGGTCGAACTTGTAAAGATAAGGATTCAGGTCTGTCTGCTGTTTACCTTTGCTCCTGCGCGCACTGCCCTTCTCTCCACATTTATGTGTTTGTTTGTTTGTCTCTAATCTTTTGGGTTTTTATTTCTAATGAGGTCGACCAGTTGTCTGTTTATTATTTTTTTTACTACGCATCAAGCTGCGCTGCTTGTCTTTGCTCCTGTGTGCTCGCGCACTCTCGCCTTTCCCACTTATTTTTATTTTGGATTTATTTTGTCAATTTAAAAAAAAATACGCATCGTGCTGTGCTGTTTGTGTTTGCTTGAGTGCATTCGCGCGCTCTCGCTTTCTCCACTTTACAATTTTTTTGTTATTACTTATCTATTCCTGAGAGTTTATCTTATTTTTTATTTTTTATTTAAATGAAGTCGACCAGTTGCCTGCCCTTCCTTCCATTATCCGTCACCGAGACAAACTGAACAAAGTTCTGAGGTCGACCTTGTAAAGATAAGGATTCAGGTCTGTCTGCTGTTTACCTTTGCTCCTGCGCGCACTGCCTTCTCTCCACATTTATGTGTTTGTTTGTTTGTCTATCTAATCTTTTGGGTTTTTATTTCTAATGAGGTCGACCAGTTGTCTATTTATTATTTTTTTTTACTACGCATCAAGCTGCGCTGCTTGTCTTTTCTCCTCTGTGCTCGCGCACTCTCGCCTTTTCCACTTATTTTTATTTTTGATTTATTTTTGATTCATTTTGTCAATTTTAAAAAAAAATTCGCATCGTGCTGTGCTGTTTGTGTTTGCTTGAGTGCATTCGCGCGCTCTCGCTTTCTCCACTTTACAATTTTTTTGTTATTATTTATCTATTCCTGAGAGTTTATCTTATTTTTTATTTGTTTATTTAAATGAAGTCGACCAGTTGCCTGCCCTTCCTTCCATTATCCGTCACCGAGACAAACTGAACAAAGTTCTGAGGTCGACCTTGTAAAGATAAGTATTCAGGTCTGTCTGCTGTTTACCTTTGCTCCTGCGCGCACTGACCTTCTCTCCACATTTATGTGTTTGTTTGTTTGTCTATCTAATCTTTTGGGTTTTTATTTCTAATGAGGTCGACCACTTGTCTATTTATTATTTTTTTACTATGCATCAAGCTGCTCTGCTTGTCTTTGCTCCTGTGTGCTCGCGCACTCTCGCCTTTTCCACTTATTTTTATTTTTGATTTATTTTTGATTTATTTTGTCAATTTTAAAAAAAAATTCGCATCGTGCTGTGCTGTTTGTGTTTGCTTGAGTGCATTCGCGCGCTCTCGCTTTCTCCACTTTACAATTTTTTTGTTATTATTTATCTATTCCTGAGAGTTTATCTTATTTTTTATTTGTTTATTTAAATGAAGTCGACCAGTTGCCTGCCCTTCCTTCCATTATCCGTCACCGAGACAAACTGAACAAAGTTGTGAGGTCGACCTTGTAAAGATAAGGATTCAGGTCTGTCTGCTGTTTACCTTTGCTCCTGCGCGCACTGCCCTTCTCTCCACATTTATGTGTTTGTTTGATTGTCTATCTAATCTTTAGGGTTTTTACTTCTAATGAGGTCGACCAGTTGTCTATTTATTATTTTTTTTACTACGCATCAGCTGCGCTGCTTGTCTTTGCTCCTGTGTGCTCGCGCACTCTCGCCTTTTCCACTTAGTTTTATTTTTGATTTATTTTGTCAATTTAAAAAAAAAATACGCATCGTGCTGTGGTGTTTGTGTTTGCTTGAGTGCATTCGCGCGCTCTCGCTTTCTCCACTTTACAATTTTTTTGTTATTATTTATCTATTCCTGAGAGTTTATCTTATTTTTTATTTGTTTATTTAAATGAAGTCGACCAGTTGCCTGCCCTTCCTTCCATTATCCGTCACCGAGAAAAACTGAACAAAGTTCTGAGTTCGAACTTGTAAAGATAAGGATTCAGGTCTGTCTGCTGTTTACCTTTGCTCCTGCGCGCACTGCCCTTCTCTCCACATTTATGTGTTTGTTTGTTTGTCTATCTAATCTTTTGGGTTTTTATTTCTAATGAGGTCGACCAGTTGTCTATTTATTATTTTTTTTACTACTCATCAAGCTGCGCTGCTTGTCTTTTCTCCTGTGTGCTCGCGCACTCTCGCCTTTTCCACTTATTTTTATTTTTGATTTATTTTTGATTTATTTTGTCAATTTAAAAAAAAAATACGCATCGTGCTGTGCTGTTTGTGTTTGCTTGAGTGCATTCGAGCGCTCTCGCTTTCTCCACTTTACAATTTTTTTGTTATTATTTATCTATTCCTGAGAGATTATCTTATTTTTTATTTGTTTATTTAAATGAAGTCGACCAGTTGCCTGCACTTCCTTCCATTATCCGTCACCGAGACAAACTGAACAAAGTTCTGAGGTCGACCTTGTAAAGATAAGGATTCAGGTCTGTCTGCTGTTTACCTTTGCTCCTGCGCGCACTGCCCTTCTCTCCACATTTATGTGTTTGTTTGTTTGTCTATCTAATCTTTTGGGTTTTTATTTCTAATGAGGTCGACAAGTTGTCTATTTATTATTTTTTTTACTACGCATCAAGCTGCGCTGCTTGTCTTTGCTCCTGTGTGCTCCCGCACTCTCGCCTTTTCCACTTAGTTTTATTTTTGATTTATTTTGTCAATTTAAAAAAAATACGCATCGTGCTGTGCTGTTTGTGTTTGCTTGAGTGCATTCGCGCGCTCTCGCTTTCTCCACTTTACAATTTTTTTGTTATTATTTATCTATTCCTGAGAGTTTATCTTATTTTTTATTTGTTTATTTAAATGAAGTCGACCAGTTGCCTGCCCTTCCTTCCATTATCCGTCACCGAGACAAACTGAACAAAGTTCTGAGGTCGACCTTGTAAAGATAAGTATTCAGGTCTGTCTGCTGTTTACCTTTGCTCCTGCGCGCACTGACCTTCTCTCCACATTTATGTGTTTGTTTGTTTGTCTATCTAATCTTTTGGGTTTTTATTTCTAATGAGGTCGACCACTTGTCTATTTATTATTTTTTTACTATGCATCAAGCTGCGCTGCTTGTCTTTGCTCCTGTGTGCTCGCGCACTCTCGCCTTTTCCACTTATTTTTATTTTTGATTTATTTTTGATTTATTTTGTCAATTTTAAAAAAAAATTCGCATCGTGCTGTGCTGTTTGTGTTTGCTTGAGTGCATTCGCGCGCTCTCGCTTTCTCCACTTTACAATTTTTTTGTTATTATTTATCTATTCCTGAGAGTTTATCTTATTATTTATTTGTTTATTTAAATGAAGTCGACCATTGCCTGCCCTTCCTTCCATTATCCGTCACCGAGACAAACTGAACAAAGTTCTGAGGTGGACCTTGTAAAGATAAGGATTCAGGTCTGTCTGCAGTTTACCTTTGCTCCTGCGCGCACTGCCCTTCTCTCCACATTTATGTGTTTGTTTGTTTGTCTATCTAATCTTTTGGGTTTTTATTTCTAATGAGGTCGACCACTTGTCTATTTATTATTTTTTTACTACGCATCAAGCTGCGCTGCTTGTCTTTGCTCCTGTGTGCTCGCGCACTCTCGCCTTTTCCACTTATTTTTATTTTTGATTTATTTTTGATTCATTTGTCAATTTTAAAAAAAAATACGCATCGTGCTGTGCTGTTTGTGTTTGCTTGAGTGCATTCGCGCGCTCTCGCTTTCTCCACTTTACAATTTTTTTGTTATTATTTATCTATTCCTGAGAGTTTATCTTATTTTTTATTTGTTTATTTAAAGGAAGTCGACCAGTTGCCTGCCCTTCCTTCCATTATCCGTCACCGAGACAAACTGAACAAAGTTCTGAGGTCGACCTTGTAAAGATAAGGATTCAGGTCTGTCTGCTGTTTACCTTTGCTCCTGCGCGCACTGCCCTTCTCTCCACATTTATGTGTTTGTTTGTTTGTCTATCTAATCTTTTGGGTTTTTATTTCTAATGAGGTCGACAAGTTGTCTATTTATTATTTTTTTTACTACGCATCAAGCTGCGCTGCTTGTCTTTGCTCCTGTGTGCTCCCGCACTCTCGCCTTTTCCACTTAGTTTTATTTTTGATTTATTTTGTCAATTTAAAAAAAATACGCATCGTGCTGTGCTGTTTGTGTTTGCTTGAGTGCATTCGCGCGATCTCGCTTTCTCCACTTTACAATTTTTTTGTTATTATTTATCTATTCCTGAGAGATTATCTTATTTTTTATTTGTTTATTTAAATGAAGTCGACCAGTTGCCTGCCCTTCCTTCCATTATCCGTCACCGAGACAAAGTGAACAAAGTTCTGAGGTCGACCTTGTAAAGATAAGGATTCAGGTCTGTCTGCTGTTTACCTTTGCTCCTGCGCGCACTGCCCTTCTCTCCACATTTATGTGTTTGTTTGTTTGTCTATCTAATCTTTTGGGTTTTTATTTCTAATGAGGTCGACCAGTTGTCTATTTATTATTTTTTTTTACTACGCATCAAGCTGCGCTGCTTGTCTTTGCTCCTGTGTGCTCGCGCACTCTCGCCTTTTCCACTTATTTTTATTTTTGATTTATTTTTGATTTATTTTGTCAATTTAAAAAAAAATACGCATCGTGCTGTGCTGTTTGTGTTTGCTTGAGTGCATTCGAGCGCTCTCGCTTTCTCCACTTTACAATTTTTTTGTTATTATTTATCTATTCCTGAGAGATTATCTTATTTTTTATTTGTTTATTTAAATGAAGTCGACCAGTTGCCTGCACTTCCTTCCATTATCCGTCACGAGACAAACTGAACAAAGTTCTGAGGTCGACCTTGTAAAGAAAAGGATTCAGGTCTGTCTGCTGTTTACCTTTGCTCCTGCGTGCACTGCCCTTCTCTCCACATTTATGTGTTTGTTTGTTTGTCTATCTAATCTTTTGGGTTTTTATTCTAATGAGGTCGACCAGTTGTCTATTTATTATTTTTTTTACTACGCATCAAGCTGCGCTGCTTGTCTTTGCTCCTGTGTGCTCGCGCACTCTCGCCTTTTCCACTTATTTTTATTTTTGATTTATTTTGTCAATTTAAAAAAAATACGCATCGTGCTGTGCTGTTTGTGTTTGCTTGAGTGCATTCGCGCGCTCTCGCTTTCTCCACTTTACAATTTTTTTGTTATTATTTATCTATTCCTGAGAGTTTATCTTATTTTTTATTTGTTTATTTAAATGAAGTCGACCAGTTGCCTGCCCTTCCTTCCATTATCCGTCACCGAGACAAACTGAACAAAGTTCTGAGGTCGACCTTGTAAAGATAAGGACTCAGGTCTGTCTGCTGTTTACCTTTGCTCCTGCGCGCAGTGCCCTTCTCTCCACATTTATGTGTTTGTTTGTTTGTCTATCTAATCTTTTGGGTTTTTATTTCTAATGAGGTCGACCAGTTGTCTATTTATTATTTTTTTTACTACGCATCAAGCTGCGCTGCTTGTCTTTGCTCCTGTGTGCTCGCGCACTCTCGCCTTTTCCACTTATTTTTATTTTTGATTTATTTTGATTTATTTTGTCAATTTAAAAAAAAATACACATCGTGCTGTGCTGTTTGTGTTTGCTTGAGTGCATTCGCGTGCTCTCGCTTTCTCCACTTTACAATTTTTTTGTTATTATTTATCTATTCCTGAGAGTTTATCTTATTTTTTATTTGTTTATTTAAATGAAGTCGACCAGTTGCCTGCCCTTCCTTCCATTATCCGTCACCGAGAAAAACTGAACAAAGTTCTGAGGTCGAACTTGTAAAGATAAGGATTCAGGTCTGTCTGCTGTTTACCTTTGCTCCTGCGCGCACTGCCCTTCTCTCCACATTTATGTGTTTGTTTGTTTGTCTATCTAATCTTTTGGGTTTTTATTTCTAATGAGGTCGACCAGTTGTCTATTTATTATTTTTTTTACTACGCATCAAGCTGCGCTGCTTGTCTTTGCTCCTGTGTGCTCGCGCACTCTCGCCTTTTCCACTTATTTTTATTTTTGATTTATTTTTGATTTATTTTGTCAATTTTAAAAAAAAATACGCATCGTGCTGTGCTGTTTGTGTTTGCTTGAGTGCATTCGCGCGCTCTCGCTTTCTCCACTTTACAATTTTTTTGTCATTATTTATCTATTCCTGAGAGATTATCTTATTTTTTATTTGTTTATTTAAATGAAGTCGACCAGTTGCCTGCACTTCCTTCCATTATCCGTCACCGAGACAAACTGAACAAAGTTCTGAGGTCGACCTTGTAAAGAAAAGGATTCAGGTCTGTCTGCTGTTTACCTTTGCTCCTGCGTGCACTGCCCTTCTCTCCACATTTATGTGTTTGTTTGTTTGTCTATCTAATCTTTTGGGTTTTTATTTCTAATGAGGTCGACCAGTTGTCTATTTATTATTTTTTTACTACGCATCAAGCTGCGCTGCTTGTCTTTGCTCCTGTGTGCTCGCGCACTCTCGCCTTTTCCACTTATTTTTATTTTTGATTTATTTTTGATTTATTTTGTCAATTTTAAAAAAAATACGCATCGTGCTGTGCTGTTTGTGTTTGCTTGAGTGCATTCGCGCGCTCTCGCTTTCTCCACTTTACAATTTTTTTGTTATTATTTATCTATTCCTGAGAGTTTATCTTATTTTTTATTTGTTTATTTAAATGAGGTCGACCAGTTGCCTGCCCTTCCTTCCATTATCCGTCACCGAGACAAACTGAACAAAGTTCTGAGGTCGACCTTATAAAGATAAGGATTCAGGTCTGTCTGCTGTTTACCTTTGCTCCTGCGCGCACTGCCATTCTCTCCACATTTATGTGTTTGTTTGTTTGTCTATCTAATCTTTTGGGTTTTTATTTCTAATGAGGTCGACCAGTTGTCTATTTATTATTTTTTTTAATACGCATCAAGCTGCGCTGCTTGTCTTTGCTCCTGTGTGCTCGCGCACTCTCGCCTTTTCCACTTATTTTTATTTTTGATTTATTTTTGATTTATTTTGTCAATATAAAAAAAATACGCATCGTGCTGTGCTGTTTGTGTTAGCTTGAGTGCATTCGCGCGCTCTCGCTTTCTCCACTTTACAATTTTTTTGTTATTATTTATCTATTCCTGAGAGATTATCTTATTTTTTATTTGTTTATTTAAATGAAGTCGACCAGTTGCCTGCCCTTCCTTCCATTATCCGTCACCGAGACAAAGTGAACAAAGTTCTGAGGTCGACCTTGTAAAGATAAGGATTCAGGTCTGTCTGCTGTTTACCTTTGCTCCTGCGCGCACTGCCCTTCTCTCCACATTTATGTGTTTGTTTGTTTGTCTATCTAATCTTTTGGGTTTTTATTTCTAATGAGGTCGACCAGTTGTCTATTTATTATTTTTTTTACTACGCATCAAGCTGCGCTGCTTGTCTTTGCTCCTGTGTGCTCGCGCACTCTCGCCTTTTCCACTTATTTTTATTTTTGATTTATTTTGTCAATTTAAAAAAAATACGCATTGTGCTGTGCTGTTTGTGTTTGCTTCAGTGCATTCGCGCGCTCTCGCTTTCTCCACTTTACAATTTTTTTGTTATTATTTATCTATTCCTGAGAGTTTATCTTATTTTTTATTTGTTTATTTAAATGAAGTCGACCAGTTGCCTGCCCTTCCTTCCATTATCCGTCACCGAGACAAACTGAACAAAGTTCTGAGGTCGACCTTGTAAAGATAAGGATTCAGGTCTGTCTGCTGTTTACCTTTGCTCCTGCGCGCAGTGCCCTTCTCTCCACATTTATGTGTTTGTTTGTTTGTCTATCTAATCTTTTGGGTTTTTATTTCTAATGAGGTCGACCAGTTGTCTATTTATTATTTTTTTTACTACGCATCAAGCTGCGCTGCTTGTCTTTTCTCCTGTGTGCTCGCGCACTCTCGCCTTTTCCACTTATTTTTATTTTTGATTTATTTTTGATTTATTTTGTCAATTTAAAATAAAAATACGCATAGTGCTGTGCTGTTTGTGTTTGCTTGAGTGCATTCGCGTGCTCTCGCTTTCTCCACTTTACAATTCTTTGTTATTATTTATCTATTCCTGAGAGTTTATCTTATTTTTTATTTGTTTATTTAAATGAAGTCGACCAGTTGCCTGCCCTTCCTTCCATTATCCGTCACCGAGACAAACTGAACAAAGTTCTGAGGTCGACCTTGTAAAGATAAGGATTCAGGTCTGTCTGCTGTTTACCTTTGCTCCTGCGCGCACTGCCCTTCTCTCCACATTTATGTGTTTGTTTGTTTGTCTATCTAATCTTTTGGGTTTTTATTTCTAATGAGGTCGACCAGTTGTCTATTTATTATTTTTTTTACTACGCATCAAGCTGCGCTGCTTGTCTTTGCTCCTGTGTGCTCACCCACTCTCGCCTTTTCCACTTATTTTTATTTTTGACTTATTTTTGATTTATTTTGTCAATTTAAAAAAAAAATACGCATCGTGCTGTGCTGCTTGTGTTTGCTTGAGTGCATTCGCGCGCTCTCGCTTTCTCCACTTTACAATTTTTTTGTTATTATTTATCTATTCCTGAGAGTTTATCTTATTTTTTATTTGTTTATTTAAATGAAGTCGACCAGTTGCCTGCCCTTCCTTCCATTATCCGTCACCGAGACAAACTGAACAAAGTTCTGAGGTCGACCTTGTAAAGATAAGGACTCAGGTCTGTCTGCTGTTTACCTTTGCTCCTGCGCGCAGTGTCCTTCTCTCCACATTTATGTGTTTGTTTGTTTGTCTATCTAATCTTTTGGGTTTTTATTTCTAATGAGGTCGACCAGTTGTCTATTTATTATTTTTTTTACTATGCATCAAGCTGCGCTGCTTGTCTTTGCTCCTGTGTGCTCGCGCACTCTCGCCTTTTCCACTTATTTTTATTTTTGATTTATTTTGATTTATTTTGTCAATTTAAAAAAAAATACACATCGTGCTGTGCTGTTTGTGTTTGCTTGAGTGCATTCGCGTGCTCTCGCTTTCTCCACTTTACAATTTTTTTGTTATTATTTATCTATTCCTGAGAGTTTATCTTATTTTTTATTTGTTTATTTAAATGAAGTCGACCAGTTGCCTGCCCTTCCTTCCATTATCCGTCACCGAGAAAAACTGAACAAAGTTCTGAGGTCGAACTTGTAAAGATAAGGATTCAGGTCTGTCTGCTGTTTACCTTTGCTCCTGCGCGCACTGCCCTTCTCTCCACATTTATGTGTTTGTTTGTTTGTCTATCTAATCTTTTGGGTTTTTATTTCTAATGAGGTCGACCAGTTGTCTATTTATTATTTTTTTTACTACGCATCAAGATGCGCTGCTTGTCTTTGCTCCTGTGTGCTCGCGCACTCTCGCCTTTTCCACTTATTTTTATTTTTGATTTATTTTTGATTTATTTTGTCAATTTTAAAAAAAAATACGCATCGTGCTGTGCTGTTTGTGTTTGCTTGAGTGCATTCGCGCGCTCTCGCTTTCTCCACTTTACAATTTTTTTGTCATTATTTATCTATTCCTGAGAGATTATCTTATTTTTTATTTGTTTATTTAAATGAAGTCGACCAGTTGCCTGCACTTCCTTCCATTATCCGTCACCGAGACAAACTGAACAAAGTTCTGAGGTCGACCTTGTAAAGAAAAGGATTCAGGTCTGTCTGCTGTTTACCTTTGCTCCTGCGTGCACTGCCCTTCTCTCCACATTTATGTGTTTGTTTGTTTGTCTATCTAATCTTTTGGGTTTTTATTTCTAATGAGGTCGACCAGTTGTCTATTTATTATTTTTTTACTACGCATCAAGCTGCGCTGCTTGTCTTTGCTCCTGTGTGCTCGCGCACTCTCGCCTTTTCCACTTATTTTTATTTTTGATTTATTTTTGATTTATTTTGTCAATTTAAAAAAAAATACGCATCGTGCTGTGCTGTTTGTGTTTGCTTGAGTGCATTCGCGCGCTCTCGCTTTCTCCACTTTACAATTTTTTTGTTATTATTTATCTATTCCTGAGAGTTTATCTTATTTTTTATTTGTTTATTTAAATGAGGTCGACCAGTTGCCTGCCCTTCCTTCCATTATCCGTCACCGAGACAAACTGAACAAAGTTCTGAGGTCGACCTTATAAAGATAAGGATTCAGGTCTGTCTGCTGTTTACCTTTGCTCCTGCGCGCACTGCCATTCTCTCCACATTTATGTGTTTGTTTGTTTGTCTATCTAATCTTTTGGGTTTTTATTTCTAATGAGGTCGACCAGTTGTCTATTTATTATTTTTTTTAATACGCATCAAGCTGCGCTGCTTGTCTTTGCTCCTGTGTGCTCGCGCACTCTCGCCTTTTCCACTTATTTTTATTTTTGATTTATTTTTGATTTATTTTGTCAATATAAAAAAATACGCATCGTGCTGTGCTGTTTGTGTTTGCTTGAGTGCATTCGCGCGCTCTCGCTTTCTCCACTTTACAATTTTTTTGTTATTATTTATCTATTCCTGAGAGATTATCTTATTTTTTATTTGTTTATTTAAATGAAGTCGACCAGTTGCCTGCCCTTCCTTCCATTATCCGTCACCGAGACAAAGTGAACAAAGTTCTGAGGTCGACCTTGTAAAGATAAGGATTCAGGTCTGTCTGCTGTTTACCTTTGCTCCTGCGCGCACTGCCCTTCTCTCCACATTTATGTGTTTGTTTGTTTGTCTATCTAATCTTTTGGGTTTTTATTTCTAATGAGGTCGACCAGTTGTCTATTTATTATTTTTTTTACTACGCATCAAGCTGCGCTGCTTGTCTTTGCTCCTGTGTGCTCGCGCACTCTCGCCTTTTCCACTTATTTTTATTTTTGATTTATTTTGTCAATTTAAAAAAAAATACGCATGGGCTGTGCTGTTTGTGTTTGCTTCAGTGCATTCGCGCGCTCTCGCTTTCTCCACTTTACAATTTTTTTGTTATTATTTATCTATTCCTGAGAGTTTATCTTATTTTTTATTTGTTTATTTAAATGAAGTCGACCAGTTGCCTGCCCTTCCTTCCATTATCCGTCACCGAGACAACTGAACAAAGTTCTGAGGTCGACCTTGTAAAGATAAGGATTCAGGTCTGTCTGCTGTTTACCTTTGCTCCTGCGCGCAGTGCCCTTCTCTCCACATTTATGTGTTTGTTTGTTTGTCTATCTAATCTTTTGGGTTTTTATTTCTAATGAGGTCGACCAGTTGTCTATTTATTATTTTTTTTACTACGCATCAAGCTGCGCTGCTTGTCTTTTCTCCTGTGTGCTCGCGCACTCTCGCCTTTTCCACTTATTTTTATTTTTGATTTATTTTTGATTTATTTTGTCAATTTAAAATAAAAATACGCATAGTGCTGTGCTGTTTGTGTTTGCTTGAGTGCATTCGCGTGCTCTCGCTTTCTCCACTTTACAATTCTTTGTTATTATTTATCTATTCCTGAGAGTTTATCTTATTTTTTATTTGTTTATTTAAATGAAGTCGACCAGTTGCCTGCCCTTCCTTCCATTATCCGTCACCGAGACAAACTGAACAAAGTTCTGAGGTCGACCTTGTAAAGATAAGGATTCAGGTCTGTCTGCTGTTTACCTTTGCTCCTGCGCGCACTGCCCTTCTCTCCACATTTATGTGTTTGTTTGTTTGTCTATCTAATCTTTTGGGTTTTTATTTCTAATGAGGTCGACCAGTTGTCTATTTATTATTTTTTTTACTACGCATCAAGCTGCGCTGCTTGTCTTTGCTCCTGTGTGCTCACCCACTCTCGCCTTTTCCACTTATTTTTATTTTTGACTTATTTTTGATTTATTTTGTCAATTTAAAAAAAAAATACGCATCGTGCTGTGCTGCTTGTGTTTGCTTGAGTGCATTCGCGCGCTCTCGCTTTCTCCACTTTACAATTTTTTTGTTATTATTTATCTATTCCTGAGAGTTTATCTTATTTTTTATTTGTTTATTTAAATGAAGTCGACCAGTTGCCTGCCCTTCCTTCCATTATCCGTCACCGAGACAAACTGAACAAAGTTCTGAGGTCGACCTTGTAAAGATAAGGATTCAGGTCTGTCTGCTGTTTACCTTTGCTCCTGCGCGCACTGCCCATCTCTCCACATTTATGTGTTTGTTTGTTTGTCTTTCTAATCTTTTGGGTTTTTATTTCTAATGAGGTCGACCAGTTGTCTATTTATTATTTTTTTTACTACCCATCAAGCTGCGCTGCTTGTCTTTGCTCCTGTGTGCTCGCGCACTCTCGCCTTTTCCACTTATTTTTATTTTTGTTTTATTTTTGATTTACTTTGTCAATTTAAAAAAAATACGCATCGTGCTGTGCTGTTTGTGTTTGCTTGAGTGCATTCGCGCGCTCTCGCTTTCTCCACTTTACAATTTTTTTGTTATTATTTATCTATTCCTGAGAGTTTATCTTATTTTTTATTTGTTTATTTAAATGAAGTCGACCAGTTCCCTGCCCTTCCTTCCATTATCCGTCATCGAGACAAACTGAACAAAGTTCTGAGGTCGACCTTGTAAAGATAAGGATTCAGGTCTGTCTGCTGTTTACCTTTGCTCCTGCGCGCACTGCCCTTCTCTCCACATTTATGTGTTTGTTTGTTTGTCTATCTAATCTTTTGGGTTTTTATTTCTAATGAGGTCGACCATTTGTCTATTTATTATTTTTTTTACTACGCATCAAGCTGCGCTGCTTGTCTTTGCTCGTGTGTGCTCGCGCACTCTCGCCTTTTCCACTTATTTTTATTTTTGATTTATTTTTGATTTACTTTGTCAATTTAAAAAAATACGCATCGTGCTGTGCTGTTTGTGTTTGCTTGAGTGCATTCGCGCGCTCTCGCTTTCTCCACTTTACAATTTTTTTGTTATTACTTATCTAATCCTGAGAGTTTATCTTATTTTTTATTTTTTATTTAAATGAAGTCGACCAATTGCCTGCCCTTCCTTCCATTATCCGTCACCGAGACAAACTGAACAAAGTTCTAGAGGTCGACCTTGTAAAGATAAGGATTCAGGTCTGTCTGCTGTTTACCTTTGCTCCTGCGCGTACTGCCCTTCTCTCCACATTTATGTGTTTGTTT
>NW_025958021.1:0-40959 GCF_023159225.1 Perognathus longimembris pacificus | reverse complement strand
GACAAAGTCTGAGGTCGACCTTGTAAAGATAAGGATTCAGGTCTGTCTGCTGTTTACCTTTGCTCCTGTGCGCACTGCCCTTCTCTCCACATGTATGTGTTTGTTTGTTTGTCTATCTAATCTTTTGGGTTTTTATTTCTAATGAGGTCGACCAGTTGTCTATTTTTTATTTTTTTTACTACGCATCAAGCTGCGCTGCTTGTCTTTGCTCCTGTGTGCTCGCGCACTCTCGCCTTTTCCACTTATTTTTATTTTTGATTTATTTTTTATTTATTTTGTCAATTTTAAAAAAAATACGCATCGTACTGTGCTGTTTGTGTTTGCTTGAGTGCATTCGCGCGCTCTCGCTTTCTCCACTTTACAATTTTTTGTTATTATTTATCTATTCCTGAGAGTTTATCTTATTTTTTATTTGTTTATTTAAATGAAGTCGACCAGTTGCCTGCCCTTCCTTCCGGTATCCGTCACCGAGACAAACTGAACAAAGATCTGAGGTCGACCTTGTAAAGATAAGGATTCAGGTTTGTCTGCTGTTTACCTTTGCTCCTGCGCGCACTGCCCTTCTCTCCACATTTATGTGTTTGTTTGTTTGTCTATCTAATCTTTTGGGTTTTTATTTCTAATGAGGTCGACCAGTTGTCTATTTATTATTTTTTTTAATACGCATCAAGCTGCGCTGCTTGTCTTTGCTCCTGTGTGCTCGCGCACTCTCGCCTTTTCCACTTATTTTTATTTATGATTTATTTTTTATTTATTTTGTCAATTTAAATAAAAATACGCATCGTGCTGTGCTGTTTGTGTTTGCTTGAGTGCATTCGCGCTCTCTCGCTTTCTCCACATTACAATTTTTTTGTTATTATTTATCTATTCCTGAGAGTTTATCTTATTTTTTATTTGTTTATTTAAATGAAGTCGACCAGTTGCCAGCCCTTCCTTCCATTATCCGTCACCGAGACAAACTGAACAAAGTTCTGAGGTCGACCTTGTAAAGATAAGGATTCAGGTCTGTCTGCTGTTTACCTTTGCTCCTGCGCGCACTGCCCTTCTCTCCACATTTATGTGTTTGTTTGTCTATCTAATCTTTTGGGTTTTTATTTCTAATGAGGCGACCAGTTGTCTATTTTATTATTTTTTTTGCTACGCATCAAGCTGCGCTGCTTGTCTTTGCTCCTGTGTGCTCGCGCACTCTCGCCTTTTCCACTTATTTTTATTTTTGATTTATTTTTGATTCATTTTGTCAATTTAAAAAAAAATACGAATCGTGCTGTGCTGTTTGTGTTTGCTTGAGTGCATTCGCTCGCTCTCGCTTTCTCCACTTTACAATTTTTTTGTTATTATTTATCTATTCCTGAGAGTTTGTCTTATTTTTTATTTGTTTATTTAAATGAAGTCGACCAGTTGCCTGCCCTTCCTTCCATTATCCGTCACCGAGACAAACTGAACAAAGTTCTGAGGTCGACCTTGTAAAGATAAGGATTCAGGTCTGTCTGCTGTTTACCTTTGCTCCTGCGCGCACTGCCCTTCTCTCCACATTTATGTGTTTGTTTGTCTATCTAATCTTTTGGGTTTTTATTTCTAATGAGGTCGACCAGTTGTCTATTTATTATTTTTTTTGCTACGCATCAAGCTGCGCTGCTTGTCTTTGCTCCTGTGTGCTCGCGCAGTCTCGCCTTTTCCACTTATTTTTATTTTTGATTTATTTTTGATTTATTTTGTCAATTTAAAAAAAATACGCATCGTGCTGTGCTGTTTGTGTTTGCTTGAGTGCATTCGCTCGCTCTCGCTTTCTCCACTTTACAATTTATTTGTTATTATTTATCTATTCCTGAGAGTTTATCTTATTTTTTATTTGTTTATTTAAATGAAGTCGACCAGTTGCCTGCCCTTCCTTCCATTATCCATCACCGAGACAAACTGAACAAAGTTCTGAGGTCGACCTTGTAAAGATAAGGATTCAGGTCTGTCTGCTGTTTACCTTTGCTCCTGCGCGCACTGCCCTTCTCTCCACATTTATGTGTTTGTTTGTTTGTCTATCTAATCTTTTGGGTTTTTATTTCTAATGAGGTCGACCAGTTGTCTATTTTTTTTACTACGCATCAAGCTGCGCTGCTTGTCTTTGCTCCTGTGTGCTCGCGCACTCTCGCCTTTTCCACTTATTTTTATTTTTGATTTATATTGTCAATTTTAAAAAAAAATATGCATCGTGCTGTGCTGTTTGTGTTTGCTTGAGTGCATTCGCGCGCTCTCACTTTCTCCACTTTACAATTTTTTTGTTATTATTTGTCTATTCCTGAGAGTTTATCTTATTTTTTATTTGTTTATTTAAATGAAGTCGACCAGTTGCCTGCCCTTCCTTCCATTATCCGTCACCGAGACAAACTGAACAAAGTTCTGAGGTCGACCTTGTAAAGATAAGGATTCAGTTCTGTCTGCTGTTTACCTTTGCTCCTGCGCGCACTGCCCTTCTCTCCACATTTATGTGTTTGTTTGTTTGTCTATCTAATCTTTTGGGTTTTTATTTCTAATGAGGTCGACCAGTTGTCTATTTATTAGTTTTTTTTACTACGCATCAAGCTGCGCTGCTTGTCTTTGCTCCTGTGTGCTCGCGCACTCTCGCCTTTTCCACTTATTTTTATTTTTGATTTATTTTTGATTTATTTTGTCAATTTAAAAAAAAAATACGCATCGTGCTGTGCTGTTTGTGTTTGCTTGAGTGCATTCGCGCGCTCTCGCTTTCTCCACTTTACAATTTTTTTGTTATTATTTATCTATTCCTGAGAGTTTATCTTATTTTTTATTTGTTTATTTAAATGAAGTCGACCAGTTGCCTGCCCTTCCTTCCATTATCCGTCACCGAGACAAACTGAACAAAGTTCTGAGGTCGACCTTGTAAAGATAAGGATTCAGGTCTGTCTGCTGTTTACCTTTGCTCCTGTGCGCACTGCCCTTCTCTCCCCATTTATGTGTTTGTTTGTTTGTCTATCTAATCTTTTGGGTTTTTATTTCTAATGTGGTCGACCAGTTGTCTATTTATTATTTTTTTTACTACGCATCAAGCTGCGCTGCTTCTCTTTGCTCCTGTGTGCTCGCGCACTCTCGCCTTTTCCACTTATTTTTATTTTTGATTCATTTTTGATTTATTTTGTCAATTTTAAAAAAAAAATACGCATCGTGCTGTGCTGTTTGTGTTTGCTTGAGTGCATTCGCGCGCTCTTGCTTTCTCCACTTTACAATTTTTTTGTTATTATTTATCTATTCCTGAGAGTTTATCTTATTTTTTATTTGTTTATTTAAATGAAGTCGACCAGTTGCCTGCCCTTCCTTCCATTATCCGTCACCGAGACAAACTGAACAAAGTTCTGAGGTCGACCTTGTAAAGATAAGGATTCAGGTCTGTCTGCTGTTTACCTTTGCTCCTGCGCGCACTGCCCTTCTCTCCACATTTATATGTTTGTTTGTTTGTCTATCTAATCTTTTGGGTTTTTATTTCTAATGAGGTCGACCAGTTGTCTATTTATTATTTTTTTTTAATACGCATCAAGCTGCGCTGCTTGTCTTTGCTCCTGTGTGCTCGCGCACTCTCGCCTTTTCCACTTATTTTTATTTTTGATTTATTTTTGATTTATTTTGTCAATTTTAAAAAAAAATACGCATCGTGCTGTGCTGTTTGTGTTTGCTTGAGTGCATTCGTGCGCTCTCGCTTTCTCCACTTTACAATTTTTTTGTTATTATTTATCTATTCCTGAGAGTTTATCTTATTTTTTATTTGTTTATTTAAATGAGGTCGACCAGTTGCCTGCCCTTCCTTCCATTATCCGTCACCGAGACAAACTGAACAAAGTTCTGAGGTCGACCTTGTAAAGATAAGGATTCAGGTCTGTCTGCTGTTTACCTTTGCTCCTGCACGCACTGCCATCCTCTCCACATTTATGTGTTTGTTTGTTTGTCTATCTAATCTTGTGGGTTTTTATTTCTAATGAGGTCGACCAGTTGTCTATTTATTATTTTTTTTAATACGCATCAAGCTGCGCTGCTTGTCTTTGCTCCTGTGTGCTCGCGCACTCTCGCCTTTTCCACTTATTTTTATTTTTGATTTATTTTTGATTTATTTTGTCCATTTAAATAAAAATACGCATCGTGCTGTGCTGTTTGTGTTTGCTTGAGTGCATTCGCGCTCTCTCGCTTTCTCCACATTACAATTTTTTTGTTATTATTTATCTATTACCGAGAGTTTATCTTATTTTTTATTTGTTTATTTAAATGAAGTCGACCAGTTGCCTGCCCTTCCTTCCATTATCCGTCACCGAGACAAACTGAACAAAGTTCTGAGGTCGACCTTGTAAAGATAAGGATTCAGGTCTGTCTGCTGTTTACCTTTGCTCCTGCGCACACTGCCCTTCTCTCCACATTTATGTGTTTGTTTGTTTGTCTATCTAATCTTTTGGGTTTTTATTTCTAATGAGGTCGACCAGTTGTCTATTTATTATTTTTTTTACTACGCATCAAGCTGCGCTGCTTGTCTTTGCTCCTGTGTGCTCGCGCACTCTCGCCTTTTCCACTTATTTTTAGTTTTGATTTATTTTTGATTTATTTTGTCAATTATAAAAAAAAATATGCATCGTGCTGTGCTGTTTGTGTTTGCTTGAGTGCATTCGCGCGCTCTCCCTTTCTCCACTTTACAATTTTTTTGTTATTATTTATCTATTCCTGAGAGTTTATCTTATTTTTTATTTGTTTATTTAAATGAAGTCGACCAGTTGCCTGCCCTTCCTTCCATTATCCGTCACCGAGACAAACTGAACAAAGTTCTGAGGTCGACCTTGTAAAGATAAGGATTCAGGTCTGTCTGCTGTTTACCTTTGCTCCTGCGCGCACTGCCCTTCTCTCCACATTTATGTGTTTGTTTGTTTGTCTATCTAATCTTTTGGGTTTTTATTTCTAATGAGGTCGACCAGTTGTCTATTTATTATTTTTTTTACTACACATCAAGCTGCGCTGCTTGTCTTTGCTCCTGTGTGCTCACGCACTCTCGCCTTTTCCACTTATTTTTATTTTTGATTTATTTTTGATTTATTTTGTCAATTATAAAAAAAAATACGCATCGTGCTGTGCTGTTTGTGTTTGCTTGAGTGCATTCGCGCGCTCTCGCTTTCTCCACTTTACAATTTTTTTGTTATTATTTATCTATTCCTGAGAGTTTATCTTATTTTTTATTTGTTTATTTAAATGAAGTCGACCAGTTGCCTGCCCTTCCTTCCATTATCCGTCACCGAGACAAATTGAACAAAGTTCTGAGGTCGACCTTGTAAAGATAAGGATTCACGTCTGTCTGCTATTTACCTTTGCTCCTGTGCGCACTGCCCTTCTCTCCACATTTATGTGTTTGTTTGTTTGTCTATCTAATCTTTTGGGTTTTTATTTCTAATGAGGTCGACCAGTTGTCTATTTATTATTTTTTTTACTACGCATCAAGCTGCGCTGCTTATCTTTGCTCCTGTGTGCTCGCGCACTCTCGCCTTTTCCACTTATTTTTATTTTTGATTTATTTTTGATTTATTTTGTCAATTATAAAAAAAAATAAGCATCGTGCTGTGCTGTTTGTGTTTGCTTGAGTGCATTCGCGCGCTCTCGCTTTCTCCACTTTACAATTTTTTTGTTATTATTTATCTATTCCTGAGAGTTTATCTTATTTTTTATTTGTTTATTTAAATGAAGTCGACCAGTTGCCTGCCCTTCCTTCCATTATCCGTCACCGAGACAAACTGAACAAAGTCTGAGGTCGACCTTGTAAAGATAAGGATTCAGGTCTGTCTGCTGTTTACCTTTGCTCCTGTGCGCACTGCCCTTCTCTCCACATTTATGTGTTTGTTTGTTTGTCTATCTAATCTTTTGGGTTTTTATTTCTAATGAGGTCGACCAGTTGTCTATTTATTATTTTTTTTAGTACGCACCAAGCTGCGCTGCTTGTCTTTGCTCCTGTGTGCTCGCGCACTCTCGCCTTTTCCACTTATTTTTATTTTTGATTTATTTTTTATTTATTTTGTCAATTTTAAAAAAAAATACGCATCGTACTGTGCTGTTTGTGTTTGCTTGAGTGCATTCGCGCGCTCTCGCTTTCTCCACTTTACAATTTTTTTTTATTATTTATCTATTCCTGAGAGTTTATCTTATTTTTTATTTGTTTATTTAAATGAAGTCGACCAGTTGCCTGCCCTTCCTTCCATTATCCGTCACCGAGACAAACTGAACAAAGATCTGAGGTCGACTTTGTAAAGATAAGGATTCAGGTTTGTCTGCTGTTTACCTTTGCTCCTGGGTGCACTGCCCCTTCTCTCCACATTTATGTGTTTGTTTGTTTGTCTATCTAATCTTTTGCGTTTTTATTTCTAATGAGGTCGACCAGTTGTCTATTTATTATTTTTTTTAATACGCATCAAGCTGCGCTGCTTGTCTTTGCTCCTGTGTGCTCGCGCACTCTCGCCTTTTCCACTTATTTTTATTTTTGATTTATTTTTTATTTATTTTGTCAATTTAAATAAAAATACGCATCGTGCTGTGCTGTTTGTGTTTGCTTGAGTGCATTCGCGCTCTCTCGCTTTCTCCACATTACAATTTTTTTGTTATTATTTATCTATTACCGAGAGTTTGTCTTATTTTTTATTTGTATATTTAAATGAAGTCGACCAGTTGTCTGCCCTTCCTTCCATTATCCGTCACCGAGACAAACTGAACAAAGTTCTGAGGTCGACCTTGTAAAGATAAGGATTCAGGTCTGTCTGCTGTTTACCTTTGCTCCTGCGCACACTGCCCTTCTCTCCACATTTATGTGTTTGTTTGTTTGTCTATCTAATCTTTTGGGTTTTTATTTCTAATGAGGTCGACCAGTTGTCTATTTATTATTTTTTTTACTACGCATCAAGCTGCGCTGCTTGTCTTTGCTCCTGTGTGCTCGCGCACTCTCGCCTTTTCCACTTATTTTTATTTTGATTCATTTTTGATTTATTTTGTCAATTTTAAAAAAAAATACGCATCGTGCTGTGCTGTTTGTGTTTGCTTGAGTGCATTCTCGCGCTCTCGCTTTCTCCACTTTACAATTTTTTTGTTATTATTTATCTATTCCTGAGAGTTTATCTTATTTTTTATTTGTTTATTTAAATGAAGTCGACCAGTTGCCTGCCCTTCCTTCCATTATCCGTCACCGAGACAAACTGAACAAAGTTCTGAGGTCGACCTTGTAAAGATAAGGATTCAGGTCTGTCTGCTGTTTACCTTTGCTCCTGCGCGCACTGCCCTTCTCTCCACAATTATGTGTTCGTTTGTTTGTCTATCTAAGCTTTTGGGTTTTTATTTCTAATGAGGTCGACCAGTTGTCTATTTATTAAATTTTTTACTACGCATCAAGCTGCGCTGCTTGTCTTTGCTCCTGTGTGCTCGCGCACTCTCGCCTTTTCCACTTATTTTTATTTTTGATTTATTTTGTCAATTTTGTCAATAAAAAAAATACGCATCGTGCTGTGCTGTTTGTGTTTGCTTGAGTGCATTCGCGCGCTCTCGCTTTCTCCACTTTACAATTTTTTTGTTATTATTTATCTATTCCTGAGAGTTTATCTTATTTTTTATTTGTTTATTTAAATGAAGTCGACCAGTTGCCTGCCCTTCCTTCCATTATCCGTCACCGAGACAAACTGAACAAAGTTCTGAGGTCGACCTTGTAAAGATAAGGATTCAGGTCTGTCTGCTGTTTACCTTTGCTCCTGCGCGCACTGCCCTTCTCTCCACATTTATGTGTTTGTTTGTTTGTCTATCTAATCTTTTGGGTTTTTATTTCTAATGAGGTCGACCAGTTGTCTATTTATTATTTTTTTTACTACGCATCAAGCTGCGCTGCTTGTCTTTGCTCCTGTGTGCTCGCGCACTCTCGCCTTTTCCACTTATTTATTTTTGATTATTTTTTATTTATTTTGTCAATTTTAAAAAAAAATACGCATCGTGCTGTGCTGTTTGTGTTTGCTTGAGTGCATTCGCGCGCTCTCGCTTTCTCCACTTTACAATTTTTTTGTTATTATTTATCTATTCCTGAGAGTTTATCTTATTTTTTATTTGTTTATTTAAATGAAGTCGACCAGTTGCCTGCCCTTTCTTCCATTATCTGTCACCGAGACAAACTGAACAAAGTTCTGAGGTCGACCTTGTAAAGATAAGGATTCAGGTCTGTCTGCTGTTTACCTTTGCTCCTGCGCGCACTGCCCTTCTCTCCACATTTATGTGTTTGTATGTCTGTCTAATCTTTTGGGTTTTTATTTCTAATGAGGTCGACCAGTTGTCTATTTATTATTTTTTTTACTACGCATCAAGCTGCGCTGCTTGTCTTTGCTCGTGTGTGCTCGCGCACTCTCGCCTTTTCCACTTATTGTTATTTTTGATTTATTTTTGATTTATTTTGTCAATTTAAAAAAAAATACGCATCGTGCTGTGCTGTTTGTGTTTGCTTGAATGCATTCGCGCGCTCTCCCTTTCTCCACTTTACAATTTTTTTGTTATTATTTATCTATTCCTGAGAGTTTATCTTATTTTTTATTTGTTTATTTAAATGAAGTCGACCAGTTGCCTGCCCTTCCTTCCATTTTCCGTCACCAAGACAAACTGAACAAAGTTCTGAGGTCGACCTTGTAAAGTTAAGGATTCAGGTCTGTCTGCTGTTTACCTTTGCTCCTGCGCGCACTGCCCTTCTCTCCACATTTATGTGTTTGTTTGTTTGTCTATCGAATCTTTTGGGTTTTTATTTCTAATGAGGTCGACCAGTTGTCTATTTATTATTTTTTTTACTACGCATCAAGCTGCGCTGCTTGTCTTTGCTCCTGTGTGCTCGCGCACTCTCGCCTTTTCCACTTATTTTTATTTTTGATTTATTTTTGATTTATTTTGTCAATTTAAAAAAAATACGCATCGTGCTGTGCTGTTTGTGTTTGCTTGAGTGCATTCGCGCGCTCTCGCTTTCTCCACTTACAATTTTTTTGTTATTATTTATCTATTCCTGAGAGTTTATCTTATTTTTTATTTGTTTATTTAAATGAAGTCGACCAGTTGCCTGCCCTTCCTTCCATTATCCGTCACCGAGACAAACTGAACAAAGTTCTGAGGTCGTCCTTGTAAAGATAAGGATTCAGGTCTGGCTGCTGTTTACCTTTGCTCCTGCGCGCACTGCCCTTCTCTCCACATTTATGTGTTTGTTTGTTTGTCTATCTAATCTTTTGGGTTTTTAATTCTAATGAGGTCGACCAGTTGTCTATTTATTATTTTTTTTACTACGCATCAAGCTGCGCTGCTTGTCTTTGCTCCTGTGTCCTCGCGCACTCTCGCCTTTTCCACTTATTTTTATTTTTGATTTATTTTGTCAATTTTAAAAAAAATACGCATCGTGCTGTGCTGTTTGTGTTTGCTTGAGTGCATTCGCACGCTCTCGCTTTCTCCACTTTACAATTTTTTGTTATTATTTATCTATTCCTGAGAGTTTATCTTATTTTTTATTTGTTTATTTAAATGAAGTGGACCAGTTGCCTGCCCTTCCTTCCATTATCCGTCACCGAGACAAACTGAAGAAAGTTCTGAGGTCGACCTTGTAAAGGTAAGGATTCAGGTCTGTCTGCTGTTTACCTTTGCTCCTGTGCCCACTGCCCTTCTCTCCACATTTATGTGTTTGTTTGTTTGTCTATCTAATCTTTTGGGTTTTTATTTCTAATGAGGTCGACCAGTTGTCTATTTATTATTTTTTTTACTACGCATCAAGCTGCGCTGCTTGTCTTTGCTCCTGTGTGCTCGCTCACTCTCGCCATTTCCACTTATTTTTATTTTTGATTTATTTTGTCAATTTAAAAAAAAAATATGCATCGTGCTGTGCTGTTTTTGTTTGCTTGAGTGCATTCGCGCTCTCTCGCTTTCTCCACTTTACAATTTTTTTGTTATTATTTATCTATTCCTGAGAGTTTATCTTATTTTTTATTTGTTTATTTAAATGAAGTCGACCAGTTGCCTGCCCTTCCTTCCATTACCCGTCACCGAGACAAACTGAACAAAGTTCTGAGGTCGACCTTGTAAAGATAAGGATTCAGGTCTGTCTGCTGTTTACCTTTGCTCCTGCGCGCACTGCCCTTCTCTCCACATTTATGTGTTTGTTTGTTTGTCTATCTAATCTTTTGGGTTTTTATTTCTAATGAGGTCGACCAGTTGTCTATTTATTATTTTTTTTAATACGCATCAAGCTGCGTTGCTTGTATTTGCTCCTGTGTACTCGCGCACTCTCGCCTTTTCCACTTATTTTTATTTTTGATTTATTTTTGATTTATTTTGTCAATTTTAAAAAAAATACGCATCGTGCTGTGCTGTTTGTGTTTGCTTGAGTGCATTCGCGCGCTCTCGCTTTCTCCACTTTACAATTTTTTTGTTATTATTTATCTATTCCTGAGAGTTTATCTTATTTTTTATTTGTTTATTTAAATGAAGTCGACCAGTTGCCTGCCCTTCCTTCCATTATCCGTCACCGAGACAAACTGAACAAAGTTCTGAGGTCGACCTTGTAAAGATAAGGATTCAGGTCTGTCTGCTGTTTACCTTTGCTCCTGCGCGCACTGCCCTTCTCTCCACATTTATGTGTTTGTTTGTTTGTCTATCTAATCTTTGGGTTTTTATTTCTAATGAGGTCGACCAGTTGTCTATTTATTATTTTTTTTACTACGCATCAAGCTGCGCTGCTTGTCTTTGCTCCTGTGTGCTCGCGCACTCTCGCCTTTTCCACTTATTTTATTTTTGAATTATTTTTTTGTCAATTTTAAAAAAAAATACGCATCGTGCTGTGCTGTTTGTGTTTGCTTGAGTGCATTCGCGCGCTCTCGCTTTCTCCACTTTACAATTTTTTTGTTATTATTTATCTATTCCTGAGAGTTTATCTTATTTTTTATTTGTTTATTTAAATGAAGTCGACCAGTTGCCTGCCCTTCCTTCCATTATCCGTCACCGAGACAAACTGAACAAAGTTCTGAGGTCGACCTTGTAAAGATAAGGATTCAGGTCTGTCTGCTGTTTACCTTTGCTCCTGCGCGCACTGCCCTTCTCTCCACATTTATGTGTTTGTTTGTTTGTCTATCTAATCTTTTGGGTTTTTATTTCTAATGAGGTCGACCAGTTGTCTATTTATTATTTTTTTTACTACGCATCAAGCTGCGCTGCTTGTCTTTGCTCCTGTGTGCTCGCGCACTCTCGCCTTTTCCACTTATTTTTATTTTTGATTTATTTTTGATTTATTTTGTCATTTAAAAAAAATACGCATCGTGCTGTGCTGTTTGTGTTTGCTTGAGTGCATTCGCGCGCTCTCGCTTTCTCCACTTTACAATTTTTTTGTTATTATTTATCTATTCCTGAGAGTTTATCTTATTTTTTATTTGTTTATTTAAATGAAGTCGACCAGTTGCCTGCCCTTCCTTCCATTATCCGTCACCGAGACAAACTGAACAAAGTTCTGAGGTCGACCTTGTAAAGATAAGGATTCAGGTCTGTCTGCTGTTTACCTTTGCTCCTGCGCGCACTGCCCTTCTCTCCACATTTATGTGTTTGTTTGTTTGTCTATCTAATCTTTTGGGTTTTTATTTCTAATGAGGTCGACCAGTTGTCTATTTATTATTTTTTTTACTACGCATCAAGCTGCGCTGCTTGTCTTTGCTCCTGTGTGCTCGCGCACTCTCGCTTTTCCACTTATTTTTATTTTTGATTTATTTTTTATTTATTTTGTCCATTAAAAAAATACGCATCGTGCTGTGCTGTTTGTGTTTGCTTGAGTGCATTCGCGCGCTCTCGCTTTCTCCACTTTCAATTTTTTTGTTATTATTTATCTATTCCTGAGAGTTTATCTTATTTTTTATTTGTTTATTTAAATGAAGTCGACCAGTTGCCTGCCCTTCCTTCCATTATCCGTCACCGAGACAAACTGACAAAGTTCTGAGGTCGACCTTGTAAAGATAAGGATTCAGGTCTGTCTGCTGTTTACCTTTGCTCCTGCGCGCACTGCCCTTCTCTCCACATTTATGTGTTTGTTTGTTTGTCTATCTAATCTTTTGGGTTTTTATTTCTAATGAGGTCGACCAGTTGTCTATTTATTATTTTTTTTACTACGCATCAAGCTGCGCTGCTTGTCTTTGCTCCTGTGTGCTCGCGCACTCTTGCCTTTTCCACTTATTTTTATTTTTGATTTATTTTGTCAATTTAAAAAAAAATACGCATCGTGCTGTGCTGTTTGTGTTTGCTTGAGTGCATTCGCGCGCTCTCGCTTTCTCCACTTTACAATTTTTTTGTTATTATTTATCTATTCCTGAGAGTTTATCTTATTTTTTATTTGTTTATTTAAATGAAGTCGACCAGTTGCCTGCCCTTCCTTCCATTATCCGTCACCGAGACAAACTGAACAAAGTTCTGAGGTCGACCTTGTAAAGATAAGGATTCAGGTCTGTCTGCTGTTTACCTTTGCTCCTGCGCGCACTGCCCTTCTCTCCACATTTATGTGTTTGTTTGTTTGTCTATCTAATCTTTTGGGTTTTTATTTCTAATGAGGTCGACCAGTTGTCTATTTATTATTTTTTTTACTACGCATCAAGCTGCGCTGCTTGTCTTTGCTCCTGTGTGCTCGCGCACTCTCGCCTTTTCCACTTATTTTTATTTTTGATTTATTTTTGATTTATTTTGTCAATTTTAAAAAAAATACGCATCGTGCTGTGCTGTTTGTGTTTTCTTGAGTGCATTCGCGCGCTCTCGCTTTCTCCACTTTACAATTTTTTTGTTATTATTTATCTATTCCTGAGAGTTTATCTTATTTTTTATTTGTTTATTTAAATGAAGTCGACCAGTTGCCTGCCCTTCCTTCCATTATCCGTCACCGAGGCAAACTGAACAAAGTTCTGAGGTCGACCTTGTAAAGATAAGGATTCAGGTCTGTCTGCTGTTTACCTTTGCTCCTGCGCGCACTGCCCTTCTCTCCACATTTATGTGTTTGTTTGTTTGTCTATCTAATCTTTGGGGTTTTTATTTCTAATGAGGTCGACCAGTTGTCTATTTATTATTTTTTTTACTACGCATCAAGCTGCGCTGCTTGTCTTTGCTCCTGTGTGCTCGCGCACTCTCGCCTTTTCCACTTATTTTTATTTTTGAATTATTTTTTCAATTTTAAAAAAAAATACGCATCGTGCTGTGCTGTTTGTGTTTGCTTGAGTGCATTAGCGCGCTCTCGCTTTCTCCACTTTACAATTTTTTTGTTATTATTTATCTATTCCTGAGAGTTTATCTTATTTTTTATTTGTTTATTTAAATGAAGTCGACCAGTTGCCTGCCCTTCCTTCCATTATCCGTCACCGAGACAAACTGAACAAAGTTCTGAGGTCGACCTTGTAAAGATAAGGATTCAGGTCTGTCTGCTGTTTACCTTTGCTCCTGCGCGCACTGCCCTTCTCTCCACATTTATGTGTTTGTTTGTTTGTCTATCTAATCTTTTGGGTTTTTATTTCTAATGAGGTCGACCAGTTGTCTATTTATTATTTTTTTTACTACGCATCAAGCTGCGCTGCTTGTCTTTGCTCCTGTGTGCTCGCGCACTCTCGCCTTTTCCACTTATTTTTATTTTTGATTTATTTTTGATTTATTTTGTCTATTGAAAAAAAATACGCATCGTGCTGTGCTGTTTGTGTTTGCTTGAGTGCATTCGCGCGCTCTCGCTTTCTCCACTTTACAATTTTTTTGTTATTATTTATCTATTCCTGAGAGTTTATCTTATTTTTTATTTGTTTATTTAAATGAAGTCGACCAGTTGCCTGCCCTTCCTTCCATTATCCGTCACCGAGACAAACTGAACAAAGTTCTGAGGTCGACCTTGTAAAGATAAGGATTCAGGTCTGTCTGCTGTTTACCTTTGCTCCTGCGCGCACTGCCCTTCTCTCCACATTTATGTGTTTGTTTGTTTGTCTATCTAATCTTTTGGGTTTTTATTTCTAATGAGGTCGACCAGTTGTCTATTTATTATTTTTTTCTACGCATCAAGCTGCGCTGCTTGTCTTTGCTCCTGTGTGCTCGCGCACTCTCGACTTTTCCACTTATTTTTATTTTTGATTTATTTTTTATTTATTTTGTCCATTAAAAAAATACGCATCGTGCTGTGCTGTTTGTGTTTGCTTGAGTGCATTCGCGCGCTCTCGCTTTCTCCACTTTCCAATTTTTTTGTTATTATTTATCTATTCCTGAGAGTTTATCTTATTTTTTATTTGTTTATTTAAATGAAGTCGACCAGTTGCCTGCCCTTCCTTCCATTATCCGTCACCGAGACAAACTGTACAAAGTTCTGAGGTCGACCTTGTAAAGATAAGGAATCAGGTCTGTCTGCTGTTTACCTTTGCTCCTGCGCGCACTGCCCTTCTCTCCACAATTATGTGTTTGTTTGTTTGTCTATCTAATCTTTTGGGTTTTTATTTCTAATGAGGTCGACCAGTTGTCTATTTATTATTTTTTTTACTACGCATCAAGCTGCGCTGCTTGTCTTTGATCCTGTGTGCTCGCGCACTCTTGCCTTTTCCACTTATTTTTATTTTTGATTTATTTTGTCAATTTTTTAAAAAAAATACGCATCGTGCTGTGCTGTTTGTGTTTGCTTGAGTGCATTCGCGCGCTCTCGCTTTCTCCACTTTACAATTTTTTTGTTATTATTTATCTATTCCTGAGAGTTTATCTTATTTTTTATTTGTTTATTTAAATGAAGTCGACCAGTTGCCTGCCCTTCCTTCCATTATCCGTCACCGAGACAAACTGAACAAAGTTCTGAGGTCGACCTTGTAAAGATAAGGATTCAGGTCTGTCTGCTGTTTACCTTTGCTCCTGCGCGCACTGCCCTTCTCTCCACAATTATGTGTTTGTTTGTTTGTCTATCTAATCTTTTGGGTTTTTATTTCTAATGAGGTCGACCAGTTGTCTATTTATTATTTTTTTTACTACGCATCAAGCTGCGCTGCTTGTCTTTGCTCCTGTGTGCTCGCGCACTCTTGCCTTTTCCACTTATTTTTATTTTTGATTTATTTTGTCAATTTTTAAAAAAAATACGCATCGTGCTGTGCTGTTTGTGTTTGCTTGAGTGCATTCGCGCGCTCTCGCTTTCTCCACTTTACAATTTTTTTGTTATTATTTATCTATTCCTGAGAGTTTATCTTATTTTTTATTTGTTTATTTAAATGAAGTCGACCAGTTGCCTGCCCTTCCTTCCATTATCCGTCACCGAGACAAACTGAACAAAGTTCTGAGGTCGACCTTGTAAAGATAAGGATTCAGGTCTGTCTGCTGTTTACCTTTGCTCCTGCGCGCACTGCCCTTCTCTCCACATTTATGTGTTTGTTTGTTTGTCTATCTAATCTTTTGGGTTTTTATTTCTAATGAGGTCGACCAGTTGTCTATTTATTATTTTTTTTACTACGCATCAAGCTGCGCTGCTTGTCTTTGCTCCTGTGTGCTCGCGCACTCTTGCCTTTTCCACTTATTTTTATTTTTGATTTATTTTGTTCAATTTTAAAAAAAAATACGCATCGTGCTGTGCTGTTTGTGTTTGCTTGAGTGCATTCGCGCGCTCTCGCTTTCTCCACTTTACAATTTTTTTGTTATTATTTATCTATTCCTGAGAGTTTATCTTATTTTTTATTTGTTTATTTAAATGAAGTCGACCAGTTGCCTGCCCTTCCTTCCATTATCCGTCACCGAGACAAACTGAACAAAGTTCTGAGGTCGACCTTGTAAAGATAAGGATTCAGGTCTGTCTGCTGTTTACCTTTGCTCCTGCGCGCACTGCCCTTCTCTCCACATTTATGTGTTTGTTTGTTTGTCTATCTAATCTTTTGGGTTTTTATTTCTAATGAGGTCGACCAGTTGTCTATTTATTATTTTTTTTACTACGCATCAAGCTGCGCTGCTTGTCTTTGCTCCTGTGTGCTCGCGCACTCTCGCCTTTTCCACTTATTTTTATTTTTGATTTATTTTTGATTTTTTTGTCAATTTTAAAAAAAAATACGCATCGTGCTGTGCTGTTTGTGTTTGCTTGAGTGCATTCGCGCGCTCTCGCTTTCTCCACTTTACAATTTTTTTGTTATTATTTATCTATTCCTGAGAGTTTATCTTATTTTTTATTTGTTTATTTAAATGAAGTCGACCAGTTGCCTGCCCTTCCTTCCATTATCCGTCACCGAGACAAACTGAACAAAGTTCTGAGGTCGACCTTGTAAAGATAAGGATTCAGGTCTGTCTGCTGTTTACCTTTGCTCCTGGCGCACTGCCCTTCTCTCCACATTTATGTGTTTGTTTGTTTGTCTATCTAATCTTTTGGGTTTTTATTTCTAATGAGGTCGACCAGTTGTCTATTTATTATTTTTTTTACTACGCATCAAGCTGCGCTGCTTGTCTTTGCTCCTGTGTGCTCGCGCACTCTCGCCTTTTCCACTTATTTTTATTTTTGATTTATTTTTTTTAATTTTGTCTATTGAAAAAAAATACGCATCGTGCTGTGCTGTTTGTGTTTGCTTGAGTGCATTCGCGCGCTCTCGCTTTCTCCACTTTACAATTTTTTTGTTATTATTTATCTATTCCTGAGAGTTTATCTTATTTTTTATTTGTTTATTTAAATGAAGTCGACCAGTTGCCTGCCCTTCCTTCCATTATCCGTCACCGAGACAAACTGAACAAAGTTCTGAGGTCGACCTTGTAAAGATAAGGATTCAGGTCTGTCTGCTGTTTACCTTTGCTCCTGCGCGCACTGCCCTTCTCTCCACATTTATGTGTTTGTTTGTTTGTCTATCTAATCTTTTGGGTTTTTATTTCTAATGAGGTCGACCAGTTGTCTATTTATTATTTTTTTCTACGCATCAAGCTGCGCTGCTTGTCTTTGCTCCTGTGTGCTCGCGCACTCTCGACTTTTCCACTTATTTTTATTTTTGATTTATTTTTTATTTATTTTGTCATTAAAAAAATACGCATCGTGCTGTGCTGTTTGTGTTTGCTTGAGTGCATTCGCGCGCTCTCGCTTTCTCCACTTTCCAATTTTTTTGTTATTATTTATCTATTCCTGAGAGTTTATCTTATTTTTTATTTGTTTATTTAAATGAAGTCGACCAGTTGCCTGCCCTTCCTTCCATTATCCGTCACCGAGACAAACTGTACAAAGTTCTGAGGTCGACCTTGTAAAGATAAGGAATCAGGTCTGTCTGCTGTTTACCTTTGCTCCTGCGCGCACTGCCCTTCTCTCCACAATTATGTGTTTGTTTGTTTGTCTATCTAATCTTTTGGGTTTTTATTTCTAATGAGGTCGACCAGTTGTCTATTTATTATTTTTTTTACTACGCATCAAGCTGCGCTGCTTGTCTTTGATCCTGTGTGCTCGCGCACTCTTGCCTTTTCCACTTATTTTTATTTTTGATTCATTTTATTTTGTCAATTTAAAAAAAAATACGCATCGTGCTGTGCTGTTTGTGTTTGCTTGAGTGCATTCGCGCGCTCTCGCTTTCTCCACTTTACAATTTTTTTGTTATTATTTATCTATTCCTGAGAGTTTATCTTATTTTTTATTTGTTTATTTAAATGAAGTCGACCAGTTGCCTGCCCTTCCTTCCATTATCCGTCACCGAGACAAACTGAACAAAGTTCTGAGGTCGACCTTGTAAAGATAAGTATTCAGGTCTGTCTGCTGTTTACCTTTGCTCCTGCGCGCACTGCCCTTCTCTCCACAATTATGTGTTTGTTTGTTTGTCTATCTAATCTTTTGGGTTTTTATTTCTAATGAGGTCGACCAGTTGTCTATTTATTATTTTTTTTACTACGCATCAAGCTGCGCTGCTTGTCTTTGCTCCTGTGTGCTCGCGCACTCTTGAATTTTCCACTTATTTTTATTTTTGATTTATTTTGTCAATTTTTAAAAAAAAATACGCATCGTGCTGTGCTGTTTGTGTTTGCTTGAGTGCATTCGCGCGCTCTCGCTTTCTCCACTTTACAATTTTTTTGTTATTATTTATCTATTCCTGAGAGTTTATCTTATTTTTTATTTGTTTATTTAAATGAAGTCGACCAGTTGCCTGCCCTTCCTTCCATTATCCGTCACCGAGACAAAGTGTACAAAGTTCTGAGGTCGACCTTGTAAAGATAAGGATTCAGGTCTGTGCTGTTTACCTTTGCTCCTGCGCGCACTGCCCTTCTCTCCACATTTATGTGTTTGTTTGTTTGTCTATCTAATCTTTTGGGTTTTTATTTCTAATGAGGTCGACCAGTTGTCTATTTATTATTTTTTTTACTACGCATCAAGCTGCGCTGCTTGTCTTTGCTCCTGTGTGCTCGCGCACTCTCGCCTTTTCCACTTATTTTTATTTTTGATTTATTTTTGATTTATTTTGTCAATTTAAAAAAAAATACGCATCGTGCTGTGCTGTTTGTGTTTGCTTGAGTGCATTCGCGCGCTCTCGCTTTCTCCACTTTACAATTTTTTTGTTATTATTTATCTATTCCTGAGAGTTTATCTTATTTTTATTTGTTTATTTAAATGAAGTCGACCAGTTGCCTGCCCTTCCTTCCATTATCCGTCACCGAGGCAAACTGAACAAAGTTCTGAGGTCGACCTTGTAAAGATAAGGATTCAGGTCTGTCTGCTGTTTACCTTTGCTCCTGCGCGCACTGCCCTTCTCTCCACATTTATGTGTTTGTTTGTTTGTCTATCTAATCTTTTGGGTTTTTATTTCTAATGAGGTCGACCAGTTGTCTATTTATTATTTTTTTTACTACGCATCAAGCTGCGCTGCTTGTCTTTGCTCCTGTGTGCTCGCGCACTCTCGCCTTTTCCACTTATTTTTATTTTTGATTATTTTTGATTTATTTTGTCAATTTAAAAAAAAATACGCATCGTGCTGTGCTGTTTGTGTTTGCTTGAGTGCATTCGCGCGCTCTCGCTTTCTCCACTTTACAATTTTTTTGTTATTATTTATCTATTCCTGAGAGTTTATCTTATTTTTTATTTGTTTATTTAAATGAAGTCGACCAGTTGCCTGCCCTTCCTTCCATTATCCGTCACCGAGACAAACTGAACAAAGTTCTGAGGTCGACCTTGTAAAGATAAGGATTCAGGTCTGTCTGCTGTTTACCTTTGCTCCTGGGCGCACTGCCCTTCTGTCCACATTTATGTGTTTGTTTGTTTGTCTATCTAATCTTTTGGGTTTTTATTTCTAATGAGGTCGACCAGTTGTCTATTTTTTATTTTTTTTACTACGCATCAAGCTGCGCTGCTTGTCTTTGCTCCTGTGTGCTCGCGCACTCTCGCCTTTTCCACTTATTTTTATTTTTGATTTATTTTTGATTTATTTTGTCTATTGAAAAAAAATACGCATCGTGCTGTGCTGTTTGTGTTTGCTTGAGTGCATTCGCGCGCTCTCGCTTTCTCCACTTTACAATTTTTTTGTTATTATTTATCTATTCCTGAGAGTTTATCTTATTTTTTATTTGTTTATTTAAATGAAGTCGACCAGTTGCCTGCCCTTCCTTCCATTATCCGTCACCGAGACAAACTGAACAAAGTTCTGAGGTCGACCTTGTAAAGATAAGGATTCAGGTCTGTCTGCTGTTTACCTTTGCTCCTGCGCGCACTGCCCTTCTCTCCACATTTATGTGTTTGTTTGTTTGTCTATCTAATCTTTTGGGTTTTTATTTCTAATGAGGTCGACCAGTTGTCTATTTATTATTTTTTTCTACGCATCAAGCTGCGCTGCTTGTCTTTGCTCCTGTGTGCTCGCGCACTCTCGCCTTTTCCACTTATTTTTATTTTTGATTTATTTTTGATTTATTTTGTCAATTTAAAAAAAATACGCATCGTGCTGTGCTGTTTGTGTTTGCTTGAGTGCATTCGCGCGCTCTCGCTTTCTCCACTTTACAATTTTTTTGTTATTATTTATCTATTCCTGAGAGTTTATCTTATTTTTTATTTGTTTATTTAAATGAAGTCGACCAGTTGCCTGCCCTTCCTTCCATTATCCGTCACCGAGACAAACTGAACAAAGTTCTGAGGTCGACCTTGTAAAGATAAGGATTCAGGTCTGTCTGCTGTTTACCTTTGCTCCTGCGCGCACTGCCCTTCTCTCCACAATTATGTGTTTGTTTGTTTGTCTATCTAATCTTTTGGGTTTTTATTTCTAATGAGGTCGACCAGTTGTCTATTTATTATTTTTTTTACTACGCATCAAGCTGCGCTGCTTGTCTTTGCTCCTGTGTGCTCGCGCACTCTTGCCATTTTCCACTTATTTTTATTTTTGATTTATTTTGTCAATTTTTAAAAAAAAATACGCATCGTGCTGTGCTGTTTGTGTTTGCTTGAGTGCATTCGCGCGCTCTCGCTTTCTCCACTTTACAATTTTTTTGTTATTATTTATCTATTCCTGAGAGTTTATCTTATTTTTTATTTGTTTATTTAAATGAAGTCGACCAGTTGCCTGCCCTTCCTTCCATTATCCGTCACCGAGACAAACTGAACAAAGTTCTGAGGTCGACCTTGTAAAGATAAGGATTCAGGTCTGTCTGCTGTTTACCTTTGCTCCTGCGCGCACTGCCCTTCTCTCCACATTTATGTGTTTGTTTGTTTGTCTATCTAATCTTTTGGGTTTTTATTTCTAATGAGGTCGACCAGTTGTCTATTTATTATTTTTTTTACTACGCATCAAGCTGCGCTGCTTGTCTTTGCTCCTGTGTGCTCGCGCACTCTCGCCTTTTCCACTTATTTTTATTTTTGATTTATTTTTTATTTATTTTGTCAATTTTAAAAAAAATACGCATCGTGCTGTGCTGTTTGTGTTTGCTTGAGTGCATTCGCGCGCTCTCGCTTTCTCCACTTTACAATTTTTTTGTTATTATTTATCTATTCCTGAGAGTTTATCTTATTTTTTATTTGTTTATTTAAATGAAGTCGACCAGTTGCCTGCCCTTCCTTCCATTATCCGTCACCGAGACAAACTGAACAAAGTTCTGAGGTCGACCTTGTAAAGATAAGGATTCAGGTCTGTCTGCTGTTTACCTTTGCTCCTGCGCGCACTGCCCTTCTCTCCACATTTATGTGTTTGTTTGTTTGTCTATCTAATCTTTTGGGTTTTTATTTCTAATGAGGTCGACCAGTTGTCTATTTATTATTTTTTTTACTACGCATCAAGCTGCGCTGCTTGTCTTTGCTCCTGTGTGCTCGCGCACTCTCGCCTTTTCCACTTATTTTTATTTTTGATTTATTTTTGATTTATTTTGTCAATTTAAAAAAAAATACGCATCGTGCTGTGCTGTTTGTGTTTGCTTGAGTGCATTCGCGCGCTCTCGCTTTCTCCACTTTACAATTTTTTTGTTATTATTTATCTATTCCTGAGAGTTTATCTTATTTTTTATTTGTTTATTTAAATGAAGTCGACCAGTTGCCTGCCCTTCCTTCCATTATCCGTCACCGAGACAAACTGAACAAAGTTCTGAGGTCGACCTTGTAAAGATAAGGATTCAGGTCTGTCTGCTGTTTACCTTTGCTCCTGCGCGCACTGCCCTTCTCTCCACAATTATGTGTTTGTTTGTTTGTCTATCTAATCTTTTGGGTTTTTATTTCTAATGAGGTCGACCAGTTGTCTATTTATTATTTTTTTTACTACGCATCAAGCTGCGCTGCTTGTCTTTGCTCCTGTGTGCTCGCGCACTCTCGCCTTTTCCACTTATTTTTATTTTTGATTTATTTTTGATTTATTTTGTCAATTTAAAAAAAATACGCATCGTGCTGTGCTGTTTGTGTTTGCTTGAGTGCATTCGCGCGCTCTCGCTTTCTCCACTTTACAATTTTTTTGTTATTATTTATCTATTCCTGAGAGTTTATCTTATTTTTTATTTGTTTATTTAAATGAAGTCGACCAGTTGCCTGCCCTTCCTTCCATTATCCGTCACCGAGACAAACTGAACAAAGTTCTGAGGTCGACCTTGTAAAGATAAGGATTCAGGTCTGTCTGCTGTTTACCTTTGCTCCTGCGCGCACTGCCCTTCTCTCCACATTTATGTGTTTGTTTGTTTGTCTATCTAATCTTTTGGGTTTTTATTTCTAATGAGGTCGACCAGTTGTCTATTTATTATTTTTTTTACTACGCATCAAGCTGCGCTGCTTGTCTTTGCTCCTGTGTGCTCGCGCACTCTCGCCTTTTCCACTTATTTTTATTTTTGATTTATTTTTGATTTATTTTGTCAATTTAAAAAAAATACGCATCGTGCTGTGCTGTTTGTGTTTGCTTGAGTGCATTCGCGCGCTCTCGCTTTCTCCACTTTACAATTTTTTTGTTATTATTTATCTATTCCTGAGAGTTTATCTTATTTTTTATTTGTTTATTTAAATGAAGTCGACCAGTTGCCTGCCCTTCCTTCCATTATCCGTCACCGAGACAAACTGAACAAAGTTCTGAGGTCGACCTTGTAAAGATAAGGATTCAGGTCTGTCTGCTGTTTACCTTTGCTCCTGCGCGCACTGCCCTTCTCTCCACATTTATGTGTTTGTTTGTTTGTCTATCTAATCTTTTGGGTTTTTATTTCTAATGAGGTCGACCAGTTGTCTATTTATTATTTTTTTTACTACGCATCAAGCTGCGCTGCTTGTCTTTGCTCCTGTGTGCTCGCGCACTCTCGCCTTTTCCACTTATTTTTATTTTTGATTTATTTTTGATTTATTTTGTCAATTTAAAAAAAATACGCATCGTGCTGTGCTGTTTGTGTTTGCTTGAGTGCATTCGCGCGCTCTCGCTTTCTCCACTTTACAATTTTTTTGTTATTATTTATCTATTCCTGAGAGTTTATCTTATTTTTTATTTGTTTATTTAAATGAAGTCGACCAGTTGCCTGCCCTTCCTTCCATTATCCGTCACCGAGACAAACTGAACAAAGTTCTGAGGTCGACCTTGTAAAGATAAGGATTCAGGTCTGTCTGCTGTTTACCTTTGCTCCTGCGCGCACTGCCCTTCTCTCCACATTTATGTGTTTGTTTGTTTGTCTATCTAATCTTTTGGGTTTTTATTTCTAATGAGGTCGACCAGTTGTCTATTTATTATTTTTTTTACTACGCATCAAGCTGCGCTGCTTGTCTTTGCTCCTGTGTGCTCGCGCACTCTCGCCTTTTCCACTTATTTTTATTTTTGATTTATTTTTTATTTATTTTGTCAATTTAAAAAAAATACGCATCGTGCTGTGCTGTTTGTGTTTGCTTGAGTGCATTCGCGCGCTCTCGCTTTCTCCACTTTACAATTTTTTTGTTATTATTTATCTATTCCTGAGAGTTTATCTTATTTTTTATTTGTTTATTTAAATGAAGTCGACCAGTTGCCTGCCCTTCCTTCCATTATCCGTCACCGAGACAAACTGAACAAAGTTCTGAGGTCGACCTTGTAAAGATAAGGATTCAGGTCTGTCTGCTGTTTACCTTTGCTCCTGCGCGCACTGCCCTTCTCTCCACATTTATGTGTTTGTTTGTTTGTCTATCTAATCTTTTGGGTTTTTATTTCTAATGAGGTCGACCAGTTGTCTATTTATTATTTTTTTTACTACGCATCAAGCTGCGCTGCTTGTCTTTGCTCCTGTGTGCTCGCGCACTCTCGCCTTTTCCACTTATTTTTATTTTTGATTTATTTTTGATTTATTTTGTCAATTTAAAAAAAAATACGCATCGTGCTGTGCTGTTTGTGTTTGCTTGAGTGCATTCGCGCGCTCTCGCTTTCTCCACTTTACAATTTTTTTGTTATTATTTATCTATTCCTGAGAGTTTATCTTATTTTTTATTTGTTTATTTAAATGAAGTCGACCAGTTGCCTGCCCTTCCTTCCATTATCCGTCACCGAGACAAACTGAACAAAGTTCTGAGGTCGACCTTGTAAAGATAAGGATTCAGGTCTGTCTGCTGTTTACCTTTGCTCCTGCGCGCACTGCCCTTCTCTCCACATTTATGTGTTTGTTTGTTTGTCTATCTAATCTTTTGGGTTTTTATTTCTAATGAGGTCGACCAGTTGTCTATTTATTATTTTTTTTACTACGCATCAAGCTGCGCTGCTTGTCTTTGCTCCTGTGTGCTCGCGCACTCTCGCCTTTTCCACTTATTTTTATTTTTGATTTATTTTTGATTTATTTTGTCAATTTAAAAAAAAATACGCATCGTGCTGTGCTGTTTGTGTTTGCTTGAGTGCATTCGCGCGCTCTCGCTTTCTCCACTTTACAATTTTTTTGTTATTATTTATCTATTCCTGAGAGTTTATCTTATTTTTTATTTGTTTATTTAAATGAAGTCGACCAGTTGCCTGCCCTTCCTTCCATTATCCGTCACCGAGACAAACTGAACAAAGTTCTGAGGTCGACCTTGTAAAGATAAGGATTCAGGTCTGTCTGCTGTTTACCTTTGCTCCTGCGCGCACTGCCCTTCTCTCCACATTTATGTGTTTGTTTGTTTGTCTATCTAATCTTTTGGGTTTTTATTTCTAATGAGGTCGACCAGTTGTCTATTTATTATTTTTTTTACTACGCATCAAGCTGCGCTGCTTGTCTTTGCTCCTGTGTGCTCGCGCACTCTCGCCTTTTCCACTTATTTTTATTTTTGATTTATTTTTGATTTATTTTGTCAATTTAAAAAAAAAATACGCATCGTGCTGTGCTGTTTGTGTTTGCTTGAGTGCATTCGCGCGCTCTCGCTTTCTCCACTTTACAATTTTTTTGTTATTATTTATCTATTCCTGAGAGTTTATCTTATTTTTTATTTGTTTATTTAAATGAAGTCGACCAGTTGCCTGCCCTTCCTTCCATTATCCGTCACCGAGACAAACTGAACAAAGTTCTGAGGTCGACCTTGTAAAGATAAGGATTCAGGTCTGTCTGCTGTTTACCTTTGCTCCTGCGCGCACTGCCCTTCTCTCCACATTTATGTGTTTGTTTGTTTGTCTATCTAATCTTTTGGGTTTTTATTTCTAATGAGGTCGACCAGTTGTCTATTTATTATTTTTTTTACTACGCATCAAGCTGCGCTGCTTGTCTTTGCTCCTGTGTGCTCGCGCACTCTCGCCTTTTCCACTTATTTTTATTTTTGATTTATTTTTGATTTATTTTGTCAATTTAAAAAAAATACGCATCGTGCTGTGCTGTTTGTGTTTGCTTGAGTGCATTCGCGCGCTCTCGCTTTCTCCACTTTACAATTTTTTTGTTATTATTTATCTATTCCTGAGAGTTTATCTTATTTTTTATTTGTTTATTTAAATGAAGTCGACCAGTTGCCTGCCCTTCCTTCCATTATCCGTCACCGAGACAAACTGAACAAAGTTCTGAGGTCGACCTTGTAAAGATAAGGATTCAGGTCTGTCTGCTGTTTACCTTTGCTCCTGCGCGCACTGCCCTTCTCTCCACATTTATGTGTTTGTTTGTTTGTCTATCTAATCTTTTGGGTTTTTATTTCTAATGAGGTCGACCAGTTGTCTATTTATTATTTTTTTTACTACGCATCAAGCTGCGCTGCTTGTCTTTGCTCCTGTGTGCTCGCGCACTCTCGCCTTTTCCACTTATTTTTATTTTTGATTTATTTTTTATTTATTTTGTCAATTTAAAAAAAATACGCATCGTGCTGTGCTGTTTGTGTTTGCTTGAGTGCATTCGCGCGCTCTCGCTTTCTCCACTTTACAATTTTTTTGTTATTATTTATCTATTCCTGAGAGTTTATCTTATTTTTTATTTGTTTATTTAAATGAAGTCGACCAGTTGCCTGCCCTTCCTTCCATTATCCGTCACCGAGACAAACTGAACAAAGTTCTGAGGTCGACCTTGTAAAGATAAGGATTCAGGTCTGTCTGCTGTTTACCTTTGCTCCTGTGCGCACTGCCCTTCTCTCCACATTTATGTGTTTGTTTGTTTGTCTATCTAATCTTTTGGGTTTTTATTTCTAATGAGGTCGACCAGTTGTCTATTTATTATTTTTTTTACTACGCATCAAGCTGCGCTGCTTGTCTTTGCTCCTGTGTGCTCGCGCACTCTCGCCTTTTCCACTTATTTTTATTTTTGATTTATTTTTGATTTATTTTGTCAATTTAAAAAAAATACGCATCGTGCTGTGCTGTTTGTGTTTGCTTGAGTGCATTCGCGCGCTCTCGCTTTCTCCACTTTACAATTTTTTTGTTATTATTTATCTATTCCTGAGAGTTTATCTTATTTTTTATTTGTTTATTTAAATGAAGTCGACCAGTTGCCTGCCCTTCCTTCCATTATCCGTCACCGAGACAAACTGAACAAAGTTCTGAGGTCGACCTTGTAAAGATAAGGATTCAGGTCTGTCTGCTGTTTACCTTTGCTCCTGCGCGCACTGCCCTTCTCTCCACATTTATGTGTTTGTTTGTTTGTCTATCTAATCTTTTGGGTTTTTATTTCTAATGAGGTCGACCAGTTGTCTATTTATTATTTTTTTTACTACGCATCAAGCTGCGCTGCTTGTCTTTGCTCCTGTGTGCTCGCGCACTCTCGCCTTTTCCACTTATTTTTATTTTTGATTTATTTTTGATTTATTTTGTCAATTTAAAAAAAATACGCATCGTGCTGTGCTGTTTGTGTTTGCTTGAGTGCATTCGCGCGCTCTCGCTTTCTCCACTTTACAATTTTTTTGTTATTATTTATCTATTCCTGAGAGTTTATCTTATTTTTTATTTGTTTATTTAAATGAAGTCGACCAGTTGCCTGCCCTTCCTTCCATTATCCGTCACCGAGACAAACTGAACAAAGTTCTGAGGTCGACCTTGTAAAGATAAGGATTCAGGTCTGTCTGCTGTTTACCTTTGCTCCTGCGCGCACTGCCCTTCTCTCCACATTTATGTGTTTGTTTGTTTGTCTATCTAATCTTTTGGGTTTTTATTTCTAATGAGGTCGACCAGTTGTCTATTTATTATTTTTTTTACTACGCATCAAGCTGCGCTGCTTGTCTTTGCTCCTGTGTGCTCGCGCACTCTCGCCTTTTCCACTTATTTTTATTTTTGATTTATTTTTGATTTATTTTGTCAATTTAAAAAAAAATACGCATCGTGCTGTGCTGTTTGTGTTTGCTTGAGTGCATTCGCGCGCTCTCGCTTTCTCCACTTTACAATTTTTTTGTTATTATTTATCTATTCCTGAGAGTTTATCTTATTTTTTATTTGTTTATTTAAATGAAGTCGACCAGTTGCCTGCCCTTCCTTCCATTATCCGTCACCGAGACAAACTGAACAAAGTTCTGAGGTCGACCTTGTAAAGATAAGGATTCAGGTCTGTCTGCTGTTTACCTTTGCTCCTGCGCGCACTGCCCTTCTCTCCACATTTATGTGTTTGTTTGTTTGTCTATCTAATCTTTTGGGTTTTTATTTCTAATGAGGTCGACCAGTTGTCTATTTATTATTTTTTTTACTACGCATCAAGCTGCGCTGCTTGTCTTTGCTCCTGTGTGCTCGCGCACTCTCGCCTTTTCCACTTTTTTATTTTTGATTTATTTTTGATTTATTTTGTCAATTTAAAAAAAATACGCATCGTGCTGTGCTGTTTGTGTTTGCTTGAGTGCATTCGCGCGCTCTCGCTTTCTCCACTTTACAATTTTTTTGTTATTATTTATCTATTCCTGAGAGTTTATCTTATTTTTTATTTGTTTATTTAAATGAAGTCGACCAGTTGCCTGCCCTTCCTTCCATTATCCGTCACCGAGACAAACTGAACAAAGTTCTGAGGTCGACCTTGTAAAGATAAGGATTCAGGTCTGTCTGCTGTTTACCTTTGCTCCTGTGCGCACTGCCCTTCTCTCCACATTTATGTGTTTGTTTGTTTGTCTATCTAATCTTTTGGGTTTTTATTTCTAATGAGGTCGACCAGTTGTCTATTTATTATTTTTTTTACTACGCATCAAGCTGCGCTGCTTGTCTTTGCTCCTGTGTGCTCGCGCACTCTCGCCTTTTCCACTTATTTTTATTTTTGATTTATTTTTGATTTATTTTGTCAATTTAAAAAAAATACGCATCGTGCTGTGCTGTTTGTGTTTGCTTGAGTGCATTCGCGCGCTCTCGCTTTCTCCACTTTACAATTTTTTTGTTATTATTTATCTATTCCTGAGAGTTTATCTTATTTTTTATTTGTTTATTTAAATGAAGTCGACCAGTTGCCTGCCCTTCCTTCCATTATCCGTCACCGAGACAAACTGAACAAAGTTCTGAGGTCGACCTTGTAAAGATAAGGATTCAGGTCTGTCTGCTGTTTACCTTTGCTCCTGCGCACACTGCCCTTCTCTCCACATTTATGTGTTTGTTTGTTTGTCTATCTAATCTTTTGGGTTTTTATTTCTAATGAGGTCGACCAGTTGTCTATTTATTATTTTTTTTACTACGCATCAAGCTGCGCTGCTTGTCTTTGCTCCTGTGTGCTCGCGCACTCTCGCCTTTTCCACTTATTTTTATTTTTGATTTATTTTTGATTTATTTTGTCAATTTAAAAAAAAAATACGCATCGTGCTGTGCTGTTTGTGTTTGCTTGAGTGCATTCGCGCGCTCTCGCTTTCTCCACTTTACAATTTTTTTGTTATTATTTATCTATTCCTGAGAGTTTATCTTATTTTTTATTTGTTTATTTAAATGAAGTCGACCAGTTGCCTGCCCTTCCTTCCATTATCCGTCACCGAGACAAACTGAACAAAGTTCTGAGGTCGACCTTGTAAAGATAAGGATTCAGGTCTGTCTGCTGTTTACCTTTGCTCCTGCGCGCACTGCCCTTCTCTCCACATTTATGTGTTTGTTTGTTTGTCTATCTAATCTTTTGGGTTTTTATTTCTAATGAGGTCGACCAGTTGTCTATTTATTATTTTTTTTACTACGCATCAAGCTGCGCTGCTTGTCTTTGCTCCTGTGTGCTCGCGCACTCTCGCCTTTTCCACTTATTTTTATTTTTGATTTATTTTTTATTTATTTTGTCAATTTAAAAAAAATACGCATCGTGCTGTGCTGTTTGTGTTTGCTTGAGTGCATTCGCGCGCTCTCGCTTTCTCCACTTTACAATTTTTTTGTTATTATTTATCTATTCCTGAGAGTTTATCTTATTTTTTATTTGTTTATTTAAATGAAGTCGACCAGTTGCCTGCCCTTCCTTCCATTATCCGTCACCGAGACAAACTGAACAAAGTTCTGAGGTCGACCTTGTAAAGATAAGGATTCAGGTCTGTCTGCTGTTTACCTTTGCTCCTGCGCGCACTGCCCTTCTCTCCACATTTATGTGTTTGTTTGTTTGTCTATCTAATCTTTTGGGTTTTTATTTCTAATGAGGTCGACCAGTTGTCTATTTATTATTTTTTTTACTACGCATCAAGCTGCGCTGCTTGTCTTTGCTCCTGTGTGCTCGCGCACTCTCGCCTTTTCCACTTATTTTTATTTTTGATTTATTTTGTCAATTTAAAAAAAAATACGCATCGTGCTGTGCTGTTTGTGTTTGCTTGAGTGCATTCGCGCGCTCTCGCTTTCTCCACTTTACAATTTTTTTGTTATTATTTATCTATTCCTGAGAGTTTATCTTATTTTTTATTTGTTTATTTAAATGAAGTCGACCAGTTGCCTGCCCTTCCTTCCATTATCCGTCACCGAGACAAACTGAACAAAGTTCTGAGGTCGACCTTGTAAAGATAAGGATTCAGGTCTGTCTGCTGTTTACCTTTGCTCCTGCGCGCACTGCCCTTCTCTCCACATTTATGTGTTTGTTTGTTTGTCTATCTAATCTTTTGGGTTTTTATTTCTAATGAGGTCGACCAGTTGTCTATTTATTATTTTTTTTACTACGCATCAAGCTGCGCTGCTTGTCTTTGCTCCTGTGTGCTCGCGCACTCTCGCCTTTTCCACTTATTTTTATTTTTGATTTATTTTTGATTTATTTTGTCAATTTAAAAAAAATACGCATCGTGCTGTGCTGTTTGTGTTTGCTTGAGTGCATTCGCGCGCTCTCGCTTTCTCCACTTTACAATTTTTTTGTTATTATTTATCTATTCCTGAGAGTTTATCTTATTTTTTATTTGTTTATTTAAATGAAGTCGACCAGTTGCCTGCCCTTCCTTCCATTATCCGTCACCGAGACAAACTGAACAAAGTTCTGAGGTCGACCTTGTAAAGATAAGGATTCAGGTCTGTCTGCTGTTTACCTTTGCTCCTGCGCGCACTGCCCTTCTCTCCACATTTATGTGTTTGTTTGTTTGTCTATCTAATCTTTTGGGTTTTTATTTCTAATGAGGTCGACCAGTTGTCTATTTATTATTTTTTTTACTACGCATCAAGCTGCGCTGCTTGTCTTTGCTCCTGTGTGCTCGCGCACTCTCGCCTTTTCCACTTATTTTTATTTTTGATTTATTTTTGATTTATTTTGTCAATTTAAAAAAAAATACGCATCGTGCTGTGCTGTTTGTGTTTGCTTGAGTGCATTCGCGCGCTCTCGCTTTCTCCACTTTACAATTTTTTTGTTATTATTTATCTATTCCTGAGAGTTTATCTTATTTTTTATTTGTTTATTTAAATGAAGTCGACCAGTTGCCTGCCCTTCCTTCCATTATCCGTCACCGAGACAAACTGAACAAAGTTCTGAGGTCGACCTTGTAAAGATAAGGATTCAGGTCTGTCTGCTGTTTACCTTTGCTCCTGTGCGCACTGCCCTTCTCTCCACATTTATGTGTTTGTTTGTTTGTCTATCTAATCTTTTGGGTTTTTATTTCTAATGAGGTCGACCAGTTGTCTATTTATTATTTTTTTTACTACGCATCAAGCTGCGCTGCTTGTCTTTGCTCCTGTGTGCTCGCGCACTCTCGCCTTTTCCACTTATTTTTATTTTTGATTTATTTTTGATTTATTTTGTCAATTTAAAAAAAATACGCATCGTGCTGTGCTGTTTGTGTTTGCTTGAGTGCATTCGCGCGCTCTCGCTTTCTCCACTTTACAATTTTTTTGTTATTATTTATCTATTCCTGAGAGTTTATCTTATTTTTTATTTGTTTATTTAAATGAAGTCGACCAGTTGCCTGCCCTTCCTTCCATTATCCGTCACCGAGACAAACTGAACAAAGTTCTGAGGTCGACCTTGTAAAGATAAGGATTCAGGTCTGTCTGCTGTTTACCTTTGCTCCTGTGCGCACTGCCCTTCTCTCCACATTTATGTGTTTGTTTGTTTGTCTATCTAATCTTTTGGGTTTTTATTTCTAATGAGGTCGACCAGTTGTCTATTTATTATTTTTTTTACTACGCATCAAGCTGCGCTGCTTGTCTTTGCTCCTGTGTGCTCGCGCACTCTCGCCTTTTCCACTTATTTTTATTTTTGATTTATTTTTGATTTATTTTGTCAATTTAAAAAAAAATACGCATCGTGCTGTGCTGTTTGTGTTTGCTTGAGTGCATTCGCGCGCTCTCGCTTTCTCCACTTTACAATTTTTTTGTTATTATTTATCTATTCCTGAGAGTTTATCTTATTTTTTATTTGTTTATTTAAATGAAGTCGACCAGTTGCCTGCCCTTCCTTCCATTATCCGTCACCGAGACAAACTGAACAAAGTTCTGAGGTCGACCTTGTAAAGATAAGGATTCAGGTCTGTCTGCTGTTTACCTTTGCTCCTGCGCGCACTGCCCTTCTCTCCACATTTATGTGTTTGTTTGTTTGTCTATCTAATCTTTTGGGTTTTTATTTCTAATGAGGTCGACCAGTTGTCTATTTATTATTTTTTTTACTACGCATCAAGCTGCGCTGCTTGTCTTTGCTCCTGTGTGCTCGCGCACTCTCGCCTTTTCCACTTATTTTTATTTTTGATTTTTTTTATTTATTTTGTCAATTTAAAAAAAAATACGCATCGTGCTGTGCTGTTTGTGTTTGCTTGAGTGCATTCGCGCGCTCTCGCTTTCTCCACTTTACAATTTTTTTGTTATTATTTATCTATTCCTGAGAGTTTATCTTATTTTTTATTTGTTTATTTAAATGAAGTCGACCAGTTGCCTGCCCTTCCTTCCATTATCCGTCACCGAGACAAACTGAACAAAGTTCTGAGGTCGACCTTGTAAAGATAAGGATTCAGGTCTGTCTGCTGTTTACCTTTGCTCCTGCGCGCACTGCCCTTCTCTCCACATTTATGTGTTTGTTTGTTTGTCTATCTAATCTTTTGGGTTTTTATTTCTAATGAGGTCGACCAGTTGTCTATTTATTATTTTTTTTACTACGCATCAAGCTGCGCTGCTTGTCTTTGCTCCTGTGTGCTCGCGCACTCTCGCCTTTTCCACTTATTTTTATTTTTGATTTATTTTTGATTTATTTTGTCAATTTAAAAAAAATACGCATCGTGCTGTGCTGTTTGTGTTTGCTTGAGTGCATTCGCGCGCTCTCGCTTTCTCCACTTTACAATTTTTTTGTTATTATTTATCTATTCCTGAGAGTTTATCTTATTTTTTATTTGTTTATTTAAATGAAGTCGACCAGTTGCCTGCCCTTCCTTCCATTATCCGTCACCGAGACAAACTGAACAAAGTTCTGAGGTCGACCTTGTAAAGATAAGGATTCAGGTCTGTCTGCTGTTTACCTTTGCTCCTGCGCGCACTGCCCTTCTCTCCACATTTATGTGTTTGTTTGTTTGTCTATCTAATCTTTTGGGTTTTTATTTCTAATGAGGTCGACCAGTTGTCTATTTATTATTTTTTTTACTACGCATAAAGCTGAGCTGCTTGTCTTTGCTACTGTGTGCTCGCGCACTCTCGCCTTTTCCACTTATTTTTATTTTTGATTTATTTTTTATTTATTTTGTCAATTTAAAAAAAATACGCATCGTGCTGTGCTGTTTGTGTTTGCTTGAGTGCATTCGCGCGCTCTCGCTTTCTCCACTTTACAATTTTTTTGTTATTATTTATCTATTCCTGAGAGTTTATCTTATTTTTTATTTGTTTATTTAAATGAAGTCGACCAGTTGCCTGCCCTTCCTTCCATTATCCGTCACCGAGACAAACTGAACAAAGTTCTGAGGTCGACCTTGTAAAGATAAGGATTCAGGTCTGTCTGCTGTTTACCTTTGCTCCTGCGCGCACTGCCCTTCTCTCCACATTTATGTGTTTGTTTGTTTGTCTATCTAATCTTTTGGGTTTTTATTTCTAATGAGGTCGACCAGTTGTCTATTTATTATTTTTTTTTAATACGCATCAAGCTGCGCTGCTTGTCTTTGCTCCTGTGTGCTCGCGCACTCTCGCCTTATTTTTATTTTTGATTTATTTTTTATTTATTTTGTCAATTTAAAAAAAAATACGCATCGTGCTGTGCTCTTTGTGTTTGCTTGAGTGCATTCGCGCGCTCTCGCTTTCTCCACTTTAAAATTTTTTTGTTATTATTTATCTATACCTGAGAGTTTATCTTATTTTTTATTTGTTTATTTAAATGAAGTCGACCAGTTGCCTGCCCTTCCTTCCATTATCCGTCACCGAGACAAACTGAACAAAATTCTGAGGTCGACCTTGTAAAGATAAGGTTTCAGGTCTGTCTGCTGTTTACCTTTACTTCTGTGCGCACTGCCCTTCACTCCACATTTATGTGTTTGTTTGTCTATCTAATCTTTTGGGGGTTTATTTCTAATGAGGTCGACCAGTTGTCTATTTATTATTTTTTTTACTACGCATCAAGCTGCGCTGCTTGTCTTTGGTCCTGTGTGCTCGCGCACTCTCGCCTTTTCCACTTATTTTTATTTTTGATTTATTTTTGATTTATTTTGTCAATTTGAAAAAAAATACGCATCGTGCTGTGCTGTTTGTGTTTGCTTGATTGCATTCGCGCGCTCTCGCTTTCTCCACTTTACAATTTTTTTGTTATTATTTATCTATTCCTGAGAGTTTATCTTATTTTTTATTTGTTTATTTAAATGAAGTCGACCAGTTGCCTGCCCTTCCTTCCATTATCCGTCACCGAGACAAACTGAACAAAGATCAGAGGTCGACCTTGTAAAGATAAGGATTCAGGTCTGTCTGCTGTTTACCTTTGCTCCTGTGCGCACTGCCCTTCTCTCCACATTTATGTGTTTGTTTGTTTGTCTATCTAATGTTTGGGGTTTTTATTTCTAATGAGGTCGACCAGTTGTCTATTTATTATTTTTTTTACTACGCATCAAGCTGCGCTGCTTGTCTTTGCTCCTGTGTGCTCGCGCACTCTCGCCTTTTCCACTTATTTTTATTTTTGAATTATTTTTGATTTATTTTGTCAATTTAAAAAAAAATACGCATCGTGCTGTGCTGTTTGTGTTTGCTTGAGTGAATTCGCGCGCTCTCGCTTTCTCCACTTTACAATTTTTTTGTTATTATTTGTCTATTCCTGAGAGTTTATCTTATTTTTTATTTGTTTATTTAAATGAAGTCGACCAGTTGCCTGCCCTTCCTTCCATTATCCGTCACCGAGACAAACTGAACAAAGTTCTGAGGTCGACCTTGTAAAGATAAGGATTCAGGTCTGTCTGCTGTTTACCTTTGCTCCTGCGCGCACTGCCCTTCTCTCCACATTTATGTGTTTGTTTGTTTGTCTATCTAATCTTTTGGGTTTTTATTTCTAATGAGGTCGACCAGTTGTCTATTTATTATTTTTTTTACTACGCATCAAGCTGCGCTGCTTGTCTTTGCTCCTGTGTGCTCGCGCACTCTCGCCTTTTCCACTTATTTTTATTTTTGATTTATTTTTGATTTATTTTGTCAATTTTAAAAAAAATACGCATCGTGCTGTGCTGTTTGTGTTTGCTTGAGTGCATTCGCGCGCTCTCGCTTTCTCCACTTTACAATTTTTTTGTTATTATTTATCTATTCCTGAGAGTTTATCTTATTTTTTATTTGTTTATTTAAATGAAGTCGATCAGTTGCCTGCCCTTCCTTCCATTATCCGTCACCGAGACAAACTGAACAAAGTTCTGAGGTCGACCTTGTAAAGATAAGGATTCAGGTCTGTCTGCTGTTTACCTTTGCTCCTGGGCGCACTGCCCTTCTCTCCACATTTATGTGTTTGTTTGTTTGTCTATCTAATCTTTTGGGTTTTTATTTCTAATGAGGTCGACCAGTTGTCTATTTATTATTTTTTTTACTACGCATCAAGCTGCGCTGCTTGTCTTTGCTCCTGTGTGCTCGCGCACTCTCGCCTTTTCCACTTATTTTTATTTTTGATTTATTTTTGATTTATTTTGTCAATTTAAAAAAAATACGCATCGTGCTGTGCTGTTTGTGTTTGCTTGAGTGCATTCGCGCGCTCTCGCTTTCTCCACTTTACAATTTTTTTGTTATTATTTATCTATTCCTGAGAGTTTATCTTATTTTTTATTTGTTTATTTAAATGAAGTCGACCAGTTGCCTGCCCTTCCTTCCATTATCCGTCACCGAGACAAACTGAACAAAGTTCTGAGGTCGACCTTGTAAAGATAAGGATTCAGGTCTGTCTGCTGTTTACCTTTGCTCCTGCGCGCACTGCCCTTCTCTCCACATTTATGTGTTTGTTTGTTTGTCTATCTAATCTTTTGGGTTTTTATTTCTAATGAGGTCGACCAGTTGTCTATTTATTATTTTTTTTTACTACGCATCAAGCTGCGCTGCTTGTCTTTGCTCCTGTGTGCTCGCGCACTCTCGCCTTTTCCACTTATTTTTATTTTTGATTTATTTTTTATTTATTTTGTCAATTTAAAAAAAAATACGCATCGTGCTGTGCTGTTTGTGTTTGCTTGAGTGCATTCGCGCGCTCTCGCTTTCTCCACTTTACAATTTTTTTGTTATTATTTATCTATTCCTGAGAGTTTATCTTATTTTTTATTTGTTTATTTAAATGAAGTCGACCAGTTGCCTGCCCTTCCTTCCATTATCCGTCACCGAGACAAACTGAACAAAGTTCTGAGGTCGACCTTGTAAAGATAAGGATTCAGGTCTGTCTGCTGTTTACCTTTGCTCCTGTGCGCACTGCCCTTCTCTCCACATTTATGTGTTTGTTTGTTTGTCTATCTAATCTTTTGGGTTTTTATTTCTAATGAGGTCGACCAGTTGTCTATTTATTATTTTTTTTACTACGCATCAAGCTGCGCTGCTTGTCTTTGCTCCTGTGTGCTCGCGCACTCTCGCCTTTTCCACTTATTTTTATTTTTGATTTATTTTTGATTTATTTTGTCAATTTGAAAAAAAATACGCATCGTGCTGTGCTGTTTGTGTTTGCTTGAGTGCATTCGCGCGCTCTCGCTTTCTCCACTTTACAATTTTTTTGTTATTATTTATCTATTCCTGAGAGTTTATCTTATTTTTTATTTGTTTATTTAAATGAAGTCGACCAGTTGCCTGCCCTTCCTTCCATTATCCGTCACCGAGACAAACTGAACAAAGTTCTGAGGTCGACCTTGTAAAGATAAGGATTCAGGTCTGTCTGCTGTTTACCTTTGCTCCTGTGCGCACTGCCCTTCTCTCCACATTTATGTGTTTGTTTGTTTGTCTATCTAATCTTTTGGGGTTTTTATTTCTAATGAGGTCGACCAGTTGTCTATTTATTATTTTTTTTACTACGCATCAAGCTGCGCTGCTTGTCTTTGCTCCTGTGTGCTCGCGCACTCTCGCCTTTTCCACTTATTTTTATTTTTGATTTATTTTTTTGTCAATTTAAAAAAAAATACGCATCGTGCTGTGCTGTTTGTGTTTGCTTGAGTGCATTCGCGCGCTCTCGCTTTCTCCACTTTACAATTTTTTTGTTATTATTTGTCTATTCCTGAGAGTTTATCTTATTTTTTATTTGTTTATTTAAATGAAGTCGACCAGTTGCCTGCCCTTCCTTCCATTATCCGTCACCGAGACAAACTGAACAAAGTTCTGAGGTCGACCTTGTAAAGATAAGGATTCAGGTCTGTCTGCTGTTTACCTTTGCTCCTGCGCGCACTGCCCTTCTCTCCACATTTATGTGTTTGTTTGTTTGTCTATCTAATCTTTTGGGTTTTTATTTCTAATGAGGTCGACCAGTTGTCTATTTATTATTTTTTTTACTACGCATCAAGCTGCGCTGCTTGTCTTTGCTCCTGTGTGCTCGCGCACTCTCGCCTTTTCCACTTATTTTTATTTTTGATTTATTTTTGATTTATTTTGTCAATTTTAAAAAAAATACGCATCGTGCTGTGCTGTTTGTGTTTGCTTGAGTGCATTCGCGCGCTCTCGCTTTCTCCACTTTACAATTTTTTTGTTATTATTTATCTATTCCTGAGAGTTTATCTTATTTTTTATTTGTTTATTTAAATGAAGTCGACCAGTTGCCTGCCCTTCCTTCCATTATCCGTCACCGAGACAAACTGAACAAAGTTCTGAGGTCGACCTTGTAAAGATAAGGATTCAGGTCTGTCTGCTGTTTACCTTTGCTCCTGCGCGCACTGCCCTTCTCTCCACATTTATGTGTTTGTTTGTTTGTCTATCTAATCTTTTGGGTTTTTATTTCTAATGAGGTCGACCAGTTGTCTATTTATTATTTTTTTTACTACGCATCAAGCTGCGCTGCTTGTCTTTGCTCCTGTGTGCTCGCGCACTCTCGCCTTTTCCACTTATTTTTATTTTTGATTTATTTTTGATTTATTTTGTCAATTTTAAAAAAAATACGCATCGTGCTGTGCTGTTTGTGTTTGCTTGAGTGCATTCGCGCGCTCTCGCTTTCTCCACTTTACAATTTTTTTGTTATTATTTATCTATTCCTGAGAGTTTATCTTATTTTTTATTTGTTTATTTAAATGAAGTCGACCAGTTGCCTGCCCTTCCTTCCATTATCCGTCACCGAGACAAACTGAACAAAGTTCTGAGGTCGACCTTGTAAAGATAAGGATTCAGGTCTGTCTGCTGTTTACCTTTGCTCCTGCGCGCACTGCCCTTCTCTCCACATTTATGTGTTTGTTTGTTTGTCTATCTAATCTTTTGGGTTTTTATTTCTAATGAGGTCGACCAGTTGTCTATTTATTATTTTTTTTACTACGCATCAAGCTGCGCTGCTTGTCTTTGCTCCTGTGTGCTCGCGCACTCTCGCCTTTTCCACTTATTTTTATTTTTGATTTATTTTTGATTTATTTTGTCAATTTAAAAAAAAATACGCATCGTGCTGTGCTGTTTGTGTTTGCTTGAGTGCATTCGCGCGCTCTCGCTTTCTCCACTTTACAATTTTTTTGTTATTATTTATCTATTCCTGAGAGTTTATCTTATTTTTTATTTGTTTATTTAAATGAAGTCGACCAGTTGCCTGCCCTTCCTTCCATTATCCGTCACCGAGACAAACTGAACAAAGTTCTGAGGTCGACCTTGTAAAGATAAGGATTCAGGTCTGTCTGCTGTTTACCTTTGCTCCTGCGCGCACTGCCCTTCTCTCCACATTTATGTGTTTGTTTGTTTGTCTATCTAATCTTTTGGGTTTTTATTTCTAATGAGGTCGACCAGTTGTCTATTTATTATTTTTTTTACTACGCATCAAGCTGCGCTGCTTGTCTTTGCTCCTGTGTGCTCGCGCACTCTCGCCTTTTCCACTTATTTTTATTTTTGATTTTTTTTATTTATTTTGTCAATTTAAAAAAAAATACGCATCGTGCTGTGCTGTTTGTGTTTGCTTGAGTGCATTCGCGCGCTCTCGCTTTCTCCACTTTACAATTTTTTTGTTATTATTTATCTATTCCTGAGAGTTTATCTTATTTTTTATTTGTTTATTTAAATGAAGTCGACCAGTTGCCTGCCCTTCCTTCCATTATCCGTCACCGAGACAAACTGAACAAAGTTCTGAGGTCGACCTTGTAAAGATAAGGATTCAGGTCTGTCTGCTGTTTACCTTTGCTCCTGCGCGCACTGCCCTTCTCTCCACATTTATGTGTTTGTTTGTTTGTCTATCTAATCTTTTGGGTTTTTATTTCTAATGAGGTCGACCAGTTGTCTATTTTTTTTACTACGCATCAAGCTGCGCTGCTTGTCTTTGCTCCTGTGTGCTCGCGCACTCTCGCCTTTTCCACTTATTTTTATTTTTGATTTATTTTGTCAATTTTAAAAAAAAAATATGCATCGTGCTGTGCTGTTTGTGTTTGCTTGAGTGCATTCGCGCGCTCTCGCTTTCTCCACTTTACAATTTTTTTGTTATTATTTATCTATTCCTGAGAGTTTATCTTATTTTTTATTTGTTTATTTAAATGAAGTCGACCAGTTGCCTGCCCTTCCTTCCATTATCCGTCACCGAGACAAACTGAACAAAGTTCTGAGGTCGACCTTGTAAAGATAAGGATTCAGGTCTGTCTGCTGTTTACCTTTGCTCCTGCGCGCACTGCCCTTCTCTCCACATTTATGTGTTTGTTTGTTTGTCTATCTAATCTTTTGGGTTTTTATTTCTAATGAGGTCGACCAGTTGTCTATTTATTATTTTTTTTACTACGCATCAAGCTGCGCTGCTTGTCTTTGCTCCTGTGTGCTCGCGCACTCTCGCCTTTTCCACTTATTTTTATTTTTGATTTATTTTTGATTTATTTTGTCAATTTAAAAAAAAATACGCATCGTGCTGTGCTGTTTGTGTTTGCTTGAGTGCATTCGCGCGCTCTCGCTTTCTCCACTTTACAATTTTTTTGTTATTATTTATCTATTCCTGAGAGTTTATCTTATTTTTTATTTGTTTATTTAAATGAAGTCGACCAGTTGCCTGCCCTTCCTTCCATTATCCGTCACCGAGACAAACTGAACAAAGTTCTGAGGTCGACCTTGTAAAGATAAGGATTCAGGTCTGTCTGCTGTTTACCTTTGCTCCTGCGCTCACTGCCCTTCTCTCCACATTTATGTGTTTGTTTGTTTGTCTATCTAATCTTTTGGGTTTTTATTTCTAATGAGGTCGACCAGTTGTCTATTTATTATTTTTTTTACTACGCATCAAGCTGCGCTGCTTGTCTTTGCTCCTGTGTGCTCGCGCACTCTCGCCTTTTCCACTTATTTTTATTTTTGATTTATTTTTGATTTATTTTGTCAATTTAAAAAAAATATACGCATCGTGCTGTGCTGTTTGTGTTTGCTTGAGTGCATTCGCGCGCTCTCACTTTCTCCACTTTACAATTTTTTTGTTATTATTTATCTATTCCTGAGAGTTTATCTTATTTTTTATTTGTTTATTTAAATGAAGTCGACCAGTTGCCTGCCCTTCCTTCCATTATCCGTCACCGAGACAAACTGAACAAAGTTCTGAGGTCGACCTTGTAAAGATAAGGATTCAGTTCTGTCTGCTGTTTACCTTTGCTCCTGCGCGCACTGCCCTTCTCTCCACATTTATGTGTTTGTTTGTTTGTCTATCTAATCTTTTGGGTTTTTATTTCTAATGAGGTCGACCAGTTGTCTATTTATTAGTTTTTTTACTACGCATCAAGCTGCGCTGCTTGTCTTTGCTCCTGTGTGCTCGCGCACTCTCGCCTTTTCCACTTATTTTTATTTTTGATTTATTTTTGATTTATTTTGTCAATTTAAAAAAAAATACGCATCGTGCTGTGCTGTTTGTGTTTGCTTGAGTGCATTCGCGCGCTCTCGCTTTCTCCACTTTACAATTTTTTTGTTATTATTTATCTATTCCTGAGAGTTTATCTTATTTTTTATTTGTTTATTTAAATGAAGTCGACCAGTTGCCTGCCCTTCCTTCCATTATCCGTCACCGAGACAAACTGAACAAAGTTCTGAGGTCGACCTTGTAAAGATAAGGATTCAGGTCTGTCTGCTGTTTACCTTTGCTCCTGTGCGCACTGCCCTTCTCTCCCCATTTATGTGTTTGTTTGTTTGTCTATCTAATCTTTTGGGTTTTTATTTCTAATGTGGTCGACCAGTTGTCTATTTATTATTTTTTTTACTACGCATCAAGCTGCGCTGCTTCTCTTTGCTCCTGTGT